>NC_083761.1:70220819-70360819 GCF_963514075.1 Conger conger | reverse complement strand
ATTATTGATATTTAAGTTTTTTATTGGGAGTGCCTAAGATACCTTTTCAATTTCCCTCGTGAATCAGAAATCATAGAAGAACCCAATGTTATGTGAATGCTATTTGATCACAGATAATCTTAAACCTCCCTCTTAATGTTGACATTTTGTTGCGAAGGGGAGCCGGGATATGGATTCACAGACAATGAATTGAATCACTTTCAATGCAACCTTCTCACCACTGATGGATGGAAGTATATCCTGTTGTTACCTGATTCTTAATTACTTTTTAAAGGATGTGTGCTCTGGCTCACATTGCAATCAGTGATACCAGTGTACTGCTTGACAAATTCTTCTGTTCACATTTCTGCTGTAAACTAATCAAACTGATGACCAGTGATATTGCACACACTTGATCACAAAACAAAATTGTATTCTTTATTTTATAATGATTTTCCTGGAACAATATTAGTTTTTCGAGTATGGAGCCCAGAATGTAGGCTGTGCTTTGTATTGCTCTGGTGTATCCCCCATCTGTTGTATTGCAGTGTTACTCAGTGATGGTGCTATGAAAAATAGGTATAATTAACTCATCCATGCTGATGAATATCATCTGAAATGCTATTCCTTAAATGTGATGATCCTAGGTTCCCAGTATAAAGTTCACTGCCCTTTAATGCCCCTGCAGACTGCAAAAATGAATGTGTGGTATACAAACTATTATTTTTATAGAAGACATATCCTAAAACACATTCAAATACAAGATGATTAAAGAGCATTTGAATTCTGATTCTCAAATAAATGATTTCCAACTGACATAAAAAAGCTTATTGTATTCAGTGTTTCAAATTAATATGGTTTTTGTACATAATGCTTAATATGAGTGTGAAATTAAATATGCACATATTTTTAGAGACAAATGTGAGCCAATATATTTTACTAGTGTACTGTGATTGCCGAGGTCTTATCTTCACACAGCAATGAGACGCTTGAAAACTGTGACCAGGGGAAAGTGCAAGGAGATGCACATGGCACATTTTTGATTGCCTAATCATGACCCTCCTCTCTTGGATTTAACAGATGAGAGTGTATACATGTTTGAAATGGTTTTGAACAGACGGACAATGTCATTTACATGATAAACTGAAGAGCTTTTTTGCTGATTTGATTATGGGTCTTTTTTAATAATTACACTTTTTCACAATCTTGCCATCTTGACCTACAGGTAAGGAATGGTTTGCCACTAAACCTGAAACAATACCATTTGAAGCACAAAGTCTACCATTTTCAAACTGAATGTTGCCATGAGCATGAATCTATCAAGACAAGAAAATTACACAATACCGTTTTAGGAACTGTGAATATAAATATCCTGAAAGATCTATAATGGTGTATTGTGCGCACATTTCAAGTGTGACAAGAAATTCATTTAAATTGTTTATCAGGATTTAGTTGGGACTGTTTGAAGTGTTTCTCAAGGCCCAACACCCCTTCCAAAGCCACTTCAAGGCATGCTTTCAGAGCTATTGAAAATGTTGCTTTGTTAGGGAATAGCCAAAACATTCTGGATGCTTGTTTCAGTTGGCATGACCAAATAACATGTGGGAAGGATCAACTTGTTGCTGAAACAAGTCAGTTCCATGAATATTTTGCAAGGAATGAAAAGCGCAAGGTTCATAAAGACTTCTACAATAACCAAAATAATTTGTAAATGGTTTCTTATAATGTAGGGGACTGGGTCTGCACAGCTTGTGGTCACACATAGATACAAGTGAAAACCCTCGGAGGGACACCTCGCCCCAAGGGCTAGATAAGGAGTAAAACCCAGAACACGTTACTCATGTTCCAGTTTTGGAAACGTTCTGGATTTCCCTCTCAAGTCATCCAGCCAACTCCATAATCCTGCTTTTGTGATATATCCCCCAGTTCTCAAGTGCCCCACTACATGTAAAAATGTATTACACCAAAACAGTGAACAAAATATTAAAGAAATGAATACAAGCCTGTCTAACCATTTACCAGACTTATAATTCAACCAAACCGTGGTAATCCTGGAAGGAATCAAGCTTTTGTGTTTGTGAAATTCATTTATTAAGTCAACAGTCACAAGAAAAACTAAATAAACAAAGGATCAGCAGTGAAGACGAATACTGATCATTTTCATAGAATGGCACCAGGCATCAGGTTGTGAACCTGCATTTCACTTTTTACCTAAATTTATACAACAAACAGAAAAGGGTTTTTTTTACAGATACCACATTCAAAATAATGCGTGTGATTTGAAAGTAGCAATGGCCAAGGGATTTCAGTTACTTAATAAAATTCACAAAATGGCGTGATTGAGTACAAAATATTTGATTACTTGAACTCAGGTGAAAGTATCATGTCATTATAAAATAACATTGAAACATTTCACATACGAGGCCAAAACTGTACATCTGACATGGACTTCCTATTCTGATGCAGGAGGAATTCTCACCAGCCAAGCAAAAAAGAAAAACTATAAGCAGGATTTGGAATCAATTAGACATTCCTTGATAAAAAAAAAAAAGTTGTGTAATTGCCATTTATCCATCTATGAGAACATTTGAGATTTTACATGCAGTAATTAGCCCATGTTTTTTATTTGTTTTCTTTTTAAAGTTTGCACCAACTAACCTCAATGTTGCCATTAACTACTTTAAAACAATAGAATGAAATCAACCAAACATAACATGGTGAGCTGCAGACCAATATATTTAGCCTGTTCACAGCTGCTAGACCAATACTTGTTAACTTATACAGATTTATCAGGAGGCAATCTGATTCTGCAGCAGGGACCACCATCATCCAGCGATCCACTCTACGCAAAGCATGGCGTTTCAACTAGAACTGCTTCATTTAAAAAATATAGCAGGTTGTTTTGCAGAATCTATTTTGCCAAAACAGGGTATTCAAAATAGCCTATATCAATGAACAAATACCATCATTGCCATGCATTGATTCAGAAATGTTTCTGTTTAAAATCAGGTACAGTAGAGCTGCACAGACAGCCAACTCCCTCGACAAAGCCATGTGACTGACTAAAGGCCCGGACACACCAAACCGACGGTCGGCCGCGGAGCGCCGACAAAGATCCCCTCGCGTCGATACGCGTCGTTAATGTTGGCTGTGCCGAACACCGCAACGACGGTCCGCCGACGGCTGAGTTGCACGTACGTTCTGCGCCTGCGTGGTGGTAGTCTGTATTTGTCTTTCAAAAAATGGAAACCGGAAGACCGGAGAATGCGTTTGCATTGCGTTGGACCTAGAAGCAGCCATTGTCTCGCTCACAACAAACAGTTTGCAGCAATTTCCTTGTTCTCTCGCTATTTAGTAATACAAATCGAAAATTATGTCTGGTAGTGATAGTAACTTTGGAATGGCTTGCTTTCGTCACTTCCGTTTCTCTTTTCGTGCACTGATTCGCTAGCTGGACAGCCAATCAGAGAGCTCTCTCTCATCGACAGCTCCGGGGGCTCCGACGCCGATTCAACATGTTGAATCGGCGTCGGAGCCCTCCAAAACACGCCGACGGAGTGTGCAGGACACACCGGAAAGACTCGGCCAACAGGGCGCCCCCTACGTCCGACCGTCGGTTTGGTGTGTCCGGGCCTATAACACAGTGCTTTGGAGACCTAGGCTATAAGCGAGTCACCTTTGGGAGGCATGCCAATTCAGAGTTAATGGAATCAATTTGAATCAACATGAAACAACTTTTCTAAGTGGAAAGAACAACATATTCAACAAATGACTCTAGACACCCCCTAAAGGTTTACTGTAGCTGAATTTAAGACTTGGAATAAATATGGACTAACACAGACAGTGGTTCAAATTACTGTAACTAATTTCCTTTTTTTGACATCCATTGGAATGGCTGAAAATGCTACTGATTGGCAGCCTCACACGCGTCTATCCAATCACTATAAACATCCACAGGTTCTGAAAGATCTTGAAAGGTTCATTAAGGAAATCAAAAGTGGCAATTCGAGATAAAAATATATATGCTAAGCAAGTTAGCGAGTACAAATGTATAAATCTGCTTTACGTCCACCAATCCACCTAGCGGACTGTTGAGGCTACATTTACATTATTCCCTTTTCAAACTCTACCTTAGTCCTCCCTCCTGATTTCCCCCGGCCCCCTTTCTGATATCCCCATCCTCCTTGTCTTACCCCCCCAAAAAAAAAAGAAAAAGAAAATTGCACTTATGATGACTCTACGTTTAGAACAGCATTTCATGTGTATTTTCCTAGTTATGGATGTGATGCTTTGACTTGTGGAAGAACCTATGCACTTGTAAATCGCTTGGGATTAAAAGTGTCTGCCAAATAACTAAAATGTAAATGTAAAATGTAATTCCTGGGGTTTAGGATTTAGGGCCAATGAATGCCAAACTATTATCAAATGCTGATAAGACCTCATCTACAAGGTATTATACCTTATCTACAAGTTTAATTAAAGTCACCTGAATTTCAGAGAACCACTTCCAGTGTTCACTGAAATAGATTTGTGCTTGTGCTCTGGACAATAGCATCAGCTAAATACAAGTAGTGTCAACCCATCACACCCCTACTATCATAATCGACACACAAATAATTCTCATCTCTACACACACCCTGTCCACATCCAGTACTATTTTGCACATCATTACAAATACTGCCGATGAATGTTTGCATTGATTGTACATAGAAGGATACAGGTTATAGGGGTCTGGAATTCTTCCAAGCAAACTGTACAGGATATTATTCCTGTATTTCTACTGCGTTCCCTGTGGGAAGAAAGGAAGCAGTCAATCAATCTCAACAAGACAGAGCACGATAACAGTGCAGTAACACGAGAAAATTCACATTTGCAGATAAGATTTGCTTAACATTACATTTTGACGTCACATGACTTTTCGTGGTTACAAAATGGACAGGTGAACTGGGTGTCCAGATTTCCCGTCAGCTTCTTCTTAGGAGGCGGCTTCCGTTTTGATTTACGCCGACCCATATCCTTCTGTTTGTTTAAAGCAATACATAAAAACAAAATCAAAAGGCTGTTAGATCGGTTGTCACACAACGTTTTAAATATTGACGTTACTTAACTGTCTATCGGCAGTAGTCGCCTAACATGTGATTCTGTTAACATGTTAACATGTCAAGCCTGCGATTGTTCGAAGTCACGCTGGTTTTAAGATTCCATATGTAGCTAGCTAGTTATGCACTTAATCATAACATTACGCATTCGGATCAGATCGTGTATTTCATTAACCCTAGTAGCTACAGCGAACTCGAAGGAGCCATTTTGCACTGCACTGATCTTCATCATTAACTAAGATTAACCAAGGTATCTAACATAGTTGGACAACAAACAGCCTTAGCTAGCTAGGGCCTACAAAAAGCTAGCTAAAAGTTAGCTGGGTAACTAGTTCAAGGACTTGAGATTAAGAAAGCTCAGACTTTCTTAAATCTTGTTATGGCAACCTTTGAAAAAAAATCTAGTTAAATTCCACAATCCACTATTTAAAGCTAAAATAACTATTAGCGAGGTTATGCTTACCTTCTGGTTCAGTCAAAGCACGCACTCAGAAAACGGTCTGTTGTTTCAAACCGGAAACTCATAACCGGAAGTTTTGGCGAATTCTTTCATTTTATTGGGCACAAGGTTACACTTCTACGTATTCCATTGGTGCAATTCATGTCATTCACTTAAGACATATTTAAATGGAATAATATTCCGCACAAATTGTCCCGAAGAATGGATTGTTTGGTAACGTTTGGCCTTCGTATGATTTCGTATGATGTAATGATGAGTGAAATTTCATCAAATTAGCCACTGAACTGTATAAGAAATTACAGACCAAAACGGACTCAGGAAGATAAACACCGCTAATGAGGATTTCAAAATAAAAGTTTTTGAAGTCAGACTCAACATGCAGTGACATTTACTTTTTATCTTACATTATCGCATTAGCATAATTTCAGTGATCAATGATGAACTATATTGCGTTCGTTTTGCTTATTTTCCCTGTAAAAGATGCTGAATTAAGTCACATTAAAGTGACATGAACCGCGAAAAATACTTTAACTCCACAAGGTGATACCCTTAAGTTCTGGTCAGGTTTTGTATTTGGCTTAGCTAATTACTTTCCTCCGACCAATATCGGTTAACGGCGAAACCTTTTACAAACATATATGTTCATGTGCTAGTGAATGTGTCATGACTCCACAATAGCTCCTTCAACAATCACATTACATCTACAGCGAACCTACTGGAAGCTAAACGGAAGCTATCGAGCGCTGCACGAGAACTCGGCACAGGAAGAAGTTCAACAGCGGTTTGTCTCTGCAAAAGTAAAACATTTTACAGTTAGACTTGACGGTTGGGACATCTATGGGCAAAAAACATAACATACTGTCTATGCATAAAGAAACTGTTTGAGTATACAATGGTCCTTCCACGAATAGGCCAAAACTGCGCCGACTTTAAAGAGTCGATCATAGTTGACAACCGATTTCAATTGCATCAGGTCAAAATTAAGTAGATAAATTAGCTTTGGCACCGGGGAACTGTAGCTATTATTATTAGTATTACTTGCAAACTATGCAGGTTCCAGCCATTCACCATAGAATAAAGGTATTTGCACACCAGGTCTGGTTGTGTAAAGGCCTTTAGAGGGTTATGTAAGCAGCATTAGAGGAACGCAGCTAGGCTTATCTAGCTAGCTAGCCCATGAGCATGCAGATGCATGAACGGACACGTTTGGCAATTCAAATCGATATATAGGCATGATAAAAATAAAATAAAAAAAGCTAGTTACCTGCTATTTAAAATGAGTTGATTGGCAGCTACGTTTATTTACTATATCCATCCCACCCTGGAGAAATGGATTGGGAAATCCATTAGCTCTGCATATTTCCCGGGCTTTAGTGGGCTGGTTAACTGACCGCCAAAATTGCTAGTGTGGTCTCTGAAGTTCTTTTCGCGACTGCATCTCATTACTATTATTAGCACTATTAGTGAACAGGCAGCTGTTAGGATGTCTTAATTTTACTTTTTAGTTTGTGTGCAATGTCCAGATTCCTGTGTGAATAAAATATTGAAATCTTTGCATTTCCCACAGATATACACAGTACTTGAATAATCAGAGCTTTAATCAGCACTCATAATGTATTGTTTCCCATTCTTCTATACAATGTGGCTCAGTTTTCACTGGCTATTCTCCCTCTCTTCTTCTGTGATTTCTGCGCTGCTCTTGTCCTGTAGATGTCATTGAGGTATACAGTGAAGATTGGCCTCGGCACTCTGGCCGTCATCCTCAGTGTGGAGTGGCTGGACTGGCTGCTCCGCCGTCTGTGGTCCCGGCACAGCCGCCAGGGTCTGCTGAAAGAGGTGCTCTTCTTCCCAACAGCACTCGCCTGCGTGGAGCACCTCTTCACACCTGATCCAAGAATCACCATGTAATCATATATTTTTTCATTTTTTATGATTTTGTGGATTTGCTTCTGTGAATTTAACAATTGCTTAAGTAGACACCAGTTCAGTTAACGGTTTTTAGTCAGTTTCTGCCGCTCTGTCTCTTTGCTACTGTATTTCCTCAGATACGCCCATTGCTGCCCTGTTTAAATTGCCCTGAGGGGATCGATAAGGGGTCTGGTGAATTGAACGTCATCCTCCATCGCTTGTGGTGACGTCCCCTACCCTATGCTGAGTTGTGTTAAGCGCTTGCCTCTTTCGCAGCCCCTGCCCCTGCCCCCTGCCGCACGGCCTGGAGACCTCCTTCAGCCGCCTCCTGCGGCACCTCCTGTCGGCCCGCGCCTCCCTGGACCTGTGCGTGTTCGCCTTCTCCAGCCAGGAGCTGAGCCGGGCCGTGCTGCTGCTGCAGGCCCGGGGCGTGACCGTGAGGGTGGTCACCGATAAGGACTACATGCGCATTACCGGCTCCCAGATCGGCACCCTCCGCAACGCAGGTGCTCTGTTACTGCTGTGGTCCTTTAGCCCGCTGCTTGGCATAAGGCTGTAGGGGGAAGGCAAGGGTAACGTAGTTCACAGTCCCAAAATCTGGTTAATCATCGATGGAAAATAGCTGTGCCTTTGAAGTCATGATGCTGAGGTAAAACACTCAGTGTCAGTTTCTCAGTCCAATTGTACTCTATTGGCCTGGGAGAAAGGGGAGCCAACCCTAATAATAGGCATGTCAAAATCCTCTTGTGAGCTGCTCACAAGTCTGTGGAGTTAGGGCTGACACATCACATGCAGTATGTGATAACATCTCAGGGGAAGTGATTTCAGAAACATCTGGCACCACCTGCAGGTCAATGGAGATTTCATTAAGAAGCTTATGAACAATTAACTTCCTACCAAGGCACCCAGACATTTATTGCGCTTATGTTTTTCAAGGTAGGTGCCTGAACGCATTAGATAAACCCTCGTACTATCACCACAGCTCAATGCACTCATCTTTCCATGCCACTACAGTGTTTATTAAGCATTACAGCATGCTCCTTCTACATTGTAGCTTCTCCTGCAGTTCCTTTGCTTCTGGCTGTGTTTCCCCTCAGGAAACAGCTTTGAGAAAACAGCTTTTTCTTGTTTACACATTGCACTGATGTGTATCTCTTTCCATGGCTGCTGAAAGTCCCTCATGGCTTGTAAATTGACTCTGTACTGCATTCAGAAGGTTCAGATATTGGAAGAGCTGAATCAGGGCTAATAATGTAATTTGTGTACAAGCCCTCAGGGGAGCACAGGTACTGTACTGGTTGTTTCTCTAACCACTTTTACATTTCATAGAAAGATGCACCCATGTATCTGCCTTTTTTGGAGCCATTTAGTTTGTTATACTATTTTGAAGTATCTCCTAGTATCTGACTAACCAGTGATTGTGCCAGTGTGAAGGGTTATTCCATCTAAAAACAGCCATTGACCTGAGATATTGGTTTCTAGTTAATGGGTGCCATAATTATTGTCAGCAGAAAGCTTTGTCTTGGTGCAATGACAGTGGTATCACACTATTGGGTAGGCAACAGCAGGAAAGCCACCTTTTATTGATAGACAATAGCCAAACTATTTGTTATTGTTTGATGTGAAAGCGGACTCTTCTCAAAGGGTTAGGGTTCTTCAGACAGGGCAAAGGTTGCATCCCTTTTTGCAGATACGCACACTCAGTGATCACTTCATTAGGTAGACCCAGTTTCTGCCAAAGCATATCCCTGTCAGTTACTCGAGTTAGCCTTATATGTTCAGACACATAATAAGACTACATATTAATATATTACAATTTGGGCTCACTCCACAACGGGGCTGCCTTTTGACTTACCCCCTTGTGATTGTGCCTGCTGTGTACCATTGGATCGCCTCCATTAAAGCACATTATGCTGCACTTAAAAACCTCTGTCTGTAAGTACCCATAGTCTGGTCTTTCTGTTTATCAGACAAAGCACTGCTGCATATGTATGACTAATTCCAAATGACCACTTTATCTTGCAAGGCTATTGTAGAATGTCCTTCAGTAAGGTTACAAAATAGTCTGCAGAAGACAGAAGCAAGCTAGATGTGTCATCCCCAGTGAATGATAGAATATATGGATTATATTTCTAGATCAAGATTGATGGTGTCAATATAATGGCCTGCTGGCTTAAGCCAGTAGCGGCTAAAAAGGTTTAAACGCTATTCTAGAAAAGTGCGTATTTACTTTTTGCAGGATTAAAAAGAATTTGTGGGAAATAGAGAGGATACGTCAATTGTAAACGAATGCAGGAGCAGGGGAAATGGGAGATGCTGAATGAGTCCCTTTCTCCACTGCTGGCTTCCTAATCAAAGTTACATCATCAGCACTAATGGGCAGCTGGACAGCATATGAGGCAGTAATTTAATCTATGAGTGGGTGGGGGCTAAGAAGTGGCAGATGGGGAGGGGGGTAAGATAGATGGAGCAAAAGTCTGCTCTGAAAGAGAGAAAGGTGAGATCCTCAGGAGCAGAAAGAGCTAGAGTGGGAGTAAGAAAGGAAAAGATTTACAACATTTATAAATAAATTTTTGCCTACCAGATTTATAACATAAAAATAGAATAAAAACACTGTCTGTTTCTTGAGGCAGAATTTTGTGGACTCTGTAGTCTCTTCCATGATGACAAGTTAGGGTTAATATATTTTGAATTTAAAATGATTATTTGGTTAATTTGGGATTAAACCTGCCGGTACTAATTTGAATTGTGAATATGAAATCATTTGGAGTATGGTAATCATCACTTTACTGAACACTTCCAACAATGCTGCATTTGCTCTTAAGCCTAATAGTCCTAACTGCCCCTGTGTACTGAACACAATTCAGCTGAAACAATTGCAGAGAAAAGCTCATTGGGACTCTTCAGAAATTGGCTGTAGGATCCCAGGGTGTGCACCTTGTGATTAGAGAGTTGTCATTTAGGCATTTATATTTAAAGATAAAAATCTGCCAGACTTATTTATACCAGGACCTTCCCCCATGACTAGACCCATTTCTGCTTCTAGCCACAACGTCCTATCCTAATCTTCTAAGATAATCCATTCCATGAAAGTGTCCACCACCATTGTCTGTTCCCATATGGTGGGGCTGACCGCACCTCTCCTTGTCCCAGGGATCTGTGTGAGGCACGAGATGGGGGCCGTACACATGCACCACAAGTTTGCGGTGGTGGACAGGCGGCGACTGATCACCGGCTCCCTCAACTGGACGGTGACGGCCATCCAGAGCAACAAGGAGAACATCCTGGTGACCGAGGAGCCGGACCTGGTTCTTCCTTTCACCAAGGAGTTCCAGCAGCTGTGGGACTCCAATGACCCAGCCCGACACTACCCCCCGGGCTACTCCACCCTCTGACGCACTGGCACACCCCAGGGAGAGCGCTCCCTCTGTTTAATCGTCTGTGTGTTCTGACGCTGTGTATCATACAACTGTGGCCTGTAGTTTGGTCCTCCAGCAGCCAGAAGCCACTACAGTATACTAATAAAACAGCCCCCTCTCATGCAGTCTGTAGAATAGGCCTTTAGAGGACCTATACCAGGGATCTGCAACTTAGGGCTGAGAACTGCTGGTTTTCCACCCTCCCTTTACCTGGGAGTCAGGTGTGAAGACAGTCTGGCCAATCAGTAGCACTAATTACATGGGATGAAACCCACGTAGGCATATTGGAATTGTTTAAAAGGAAGTGTTTTTGCCATGTGATATGCATGTACAGTACACTAGGTGGATTTTGCTGCAGGAGCTTTTTCAAAGACTTTTATAGATGTTGCTTCATTGGCAAAGTTCTCCAGTCATATCCTTTCCGTTAAGGCAGTACTTTGTTAGATTGTGCAATACTCACTAAGATGAATCTCTGCTTCAGTAATTGTCATTCAACCGCAGTTAATTACTTTCTTACGTTTCAATATGAGTAAATCTACAGGCATGAATTTTATCAGCTTTCTGAAAATGCAGGGACCTATGTACAATACATTTAGCTCATTCTGTCAAGTAGGCATAACTATTAACAATGCCTTCGCATCCTGTCTCCTCGATTAGCATATTTGCAGTATTTTGACCTTTTTTTATCCCTGTCATTAAAACAATGGAAGATATTACTGCCTCCGAGCCTGAGAGTGAGTTGCTGCAGTGTGTTCGGGGAGCTGTAAAGACTTGCTCCTTGGAAAAACAATACAGTGCTATCAGTGCTGCAGTCTGGCCAGCCTCATTTTCCCTGCCTGGAGCTGCACTTCTATCAAGTAGGAACCTGATTAATGAAGGAGCAGCGTGTGACAGCAGCCAGGCCGCTGAGGTTGAGCAAGCGCTCAGGCAGGCCGCACTGCTCCCCCAGCCAGCAGACGCAGCCAAGTCTGGATTCTCTGTAGACATCGGATGGCGTTCACCATCGATCTCTCACTGCAGGGGCACAATGAAGCCAGTGTATCAGGAACCTGAGGATGAGGTGCAAGATATTGAATTGGCGAGCTATATGCAGGCTTCATTTTGTCATAAACGCTGCTTGACCAAAGCTGAAAACTGATGCTCCTCTGTGCACTCCTAATGTAGTTTAGGTGGTTAAGCATTTTAGAGGGCTGTTTGTGTGCACTGTATACTGTACGTTCCAGACTGCGTAACATAAACAATGTGGCTAACTCTGGTAGCAGGCCTGCTTTTAGTGAAATGAAAGCTGCCTCTGGCAGTTCTGATCATAATGCACGAATTCACGGCACCACAAAACTGCTGTTTGTGTCAGTAATGATCCGTGTGCTGAGAACGTCTGTTTAAGTGACGTGATAATGGATTGTCCTGTATGTACATAAACGTTGTGATAAGTTTCTTGCATAACCTCAGGTTTTTACAACTGTCAGACTGTAATTTGACCCCTTGTCTGTAGAATTGGATGGTAATTTGTGGACAGGTGTTAAGTGGTGTGATCTGACAGAATGTGATACTAAGCAAGGAGAGATGGATAGATGAACAGTGTGCATACTATACAGTATGTATAAACCTATTATACTTCTAAGTGCATATAGATAGGGGAATGGTAGGTTTAAGATATTGCAGTTATGTAGAAGGAACTGTTGAGAGGGAATCCAAAACAAATAATCAAATGTTAAATTCTGGATGGTAAACATTTAATTTATTTGTGAAAACTGATGGGAAGAAATGGTATTGTAAATTATGTACTGTATTGTTTAAATATTGATCGCAAAGATTTGGCACTGTAATCCTAAAGACACCAAGTTGCCTGCAAATTTACACAGGATAGGATGTCTGTTGTGAACTGTTAGCCTTTGTGGAGTAGAAACAGGAAACGGTAAACCAGAACAAACAATCAAAAATATGGATATCTGAGTAAAGATTCATGTACAGGACTGTACAGTGCACATGAAACATGATTAATTTTGTCCTTACAATTATTTACACATCATATTTTTGAACTATAGACATATTGCACTGTGGATGAGAGAATGGGGGGTGTTGTGTAAAGTGTAATTGGAAATGGGGAAGAGATGATGAACATCTGTTTATACCTGACAGCGAATAAAGAAAGATTGTCAGGTTGTGGGGGAATATTCTTCATTAGGGGGGAGCTTAATGTGTCACCTGGAAACTTAATAGCCATGTTAATGAAACGGTCAGAATACATACACACTAATAAATAGATTGTGCATACGTTAAATTTGAAGAAACTATAAAAATGTATTTCATTGCAACAACCGAGAGTGGTGCACAATCTATAACCATGTAAATCTACAGGTATACAGCGTTGCAGTTTAACTTTATTGAAAAGGATTGGGTGAGGGTGCGTTTCCTCTCAGACGCAGATAATTTTTGACACACTTCCGTATTTCAATACAGCAGACGGAGCAGCTTAGTACGAGATCCGGGAGCGCAGCATTCAGCAGTAAGCGTGAGAGGGTGGGAGTGGATAAGGAAAAGAGGATACGTACGACTGGAAGTACACCCTTTTATATATCACAGGCGTACAACTTCAATTAAACCACACGGTTCAAGAAGGCTTTCACAACGAAGGTGGGTCGATTTGTTTCCCATTCTGTCTTTACGTGTAAATGATTGTAAAAGGGTTTTGATTTTCGCTTTGTATGGGCGAAAAACAAACCTATTTCGTGGTGGAAGCGACCATATGGTAGCCATGGGATGAATGCGTGAGACAAAAGTGGAGAAAATAGACCAATATCATATACAGTTTCACGGCTTTTATTTATATACCTTAGTCTTCCATAACTTTGCCAGCTATTTTAGCTATACCAAATGGATATGTGGTTGATAGTCTTGAGCTCGCCACTGACAATATTCCGTGACTGAGGATGGCAGGAATACGCACTAGATAGCCTATCAAGCGCAATTGTCCTCCGTTGTTAATAACTTTGGCATTATGTCGTATAATATATTACATTTTATGCTAATGAACAGCATTTTCTCCCTTCAAAAAATAATAATAATGAAATAAAAAAAGCATATCCGAAGCAATAATTTTATGGGCAAGCCGACCGTACATTATCATAAAGTTTCGTTTATTTATTTATTACAACTCAAGCATATCAATATATAGGTACTCTAATGCTTTGTATGTTGACTAAAAAAAATAAGCATCATGTTGCTACTCTATGGTAGGCTATCCTCGGGTGATAGCCTACTCTTGGTAAGAAAGAAGATTTAATAGTGGAATTTGTTTTTTAGCCTACTTATGTGTTCTATAACAAGCCTGCATAAGTGTTTATGATAATTAATCGGTGGCTCTCTGTGTAATTGCCCCAAAGTAAAATTCGTTGGGAACAGAAAATACTTGCTCAGCTAAAATATACAACGAGCGAGGGATTAATTAATTTACGGACCCGCATCCTGTTGAAAGGAAAATGATCTGAGACGTCTTTCAATTATTTATATTTGACCAACAGTACACTTTAAAAGAGTTTATTTAAACGCTTCTGTTAATAGCAGGAACGTGTGCCAAGAACCAGACTGTAATTAATTTGACATTTGTCTGCGAGTCTTTGAGGTGTGTCATATCCTGTTTGAAAGACATACATTCTTGGGTGGCACCAGTTACCAGATCAACCCATAATACTGCATATGTTGATCCGTTTTCCATCCACCTCTAAGTCCCTTATTCAGACAAAAGCAGAGATAAATCCCTGAAACTTCTGCTTCTGAATTAATAAAATAAATAAAAAGAAAATGCAGTAAATGGTCAACAAGGGGCAACAAGCAGTAGGTTGAAGTGTGTAGGACTACTTTGTACTATACTTGCATTGGCTTGACACTTGACACTTGACACTCAATTGACAATCTCAATTGATTGCCTTGTACATTTTTCAAAGTGAGCTGTGGTTTTTGTAATGGAAGGCAATGTACTTCTTATTTGTTACATAACCAACTAATTCGTAAAATAATTTCAGCCCTCATGAGGAGAACCAGGTTTCCTTCTCTCCCTATTCAATAATATACCTAGCAGCCATAAAACTTACAGCCACATGGGACCTGTATTCTCAATGTTTACTTTTGCTTTTCAGCTTTGTGAGAATCATGTGCTGTGAAGTTGTGTGGTAGACCCTTGCAAGAATTTAACTACTGGAAAATCTGTCTGTGATTGTGTGTGCTGGACTCATAATTTTCACATATACATTTGGTAACCAAAGGATTCTGTGACAATTTAAAAGATGGAAGGATGCCATTGTATGCCTCTTGCAGATTATGATGTCATTTCCAGGTCTCTGTGGTATTTATTGGTCAGAATCCTTTGGGTATGGTCTACAATCAGTCTTTGTAGGGATATTTCCATATTTTGGGATTGCCACGATTAGCACAGAAATGGTTAATTGCCACACATGATTACACAATGTTTAAGTTACTATGCTTAGAATAAATGAGGTTGTGGAGGAATAAACCAGCTTCAGTCACAGTTCACCCAGGTTACAGAACCTGTTATTCAGTTACTATATCAGTTTAGCTACTTAATTCCTTAATATCAGTTCACTTTCATGCCATCCATTTTGTATGCAGTGAACCATGTCAAATAACGGCCAGCACTTGGTAGATTTATGGACTGCTAGCAAATCCCTCAACATGCAACATCAACAATGAGAAATGTATTTCTACAAACATGACGAACAATGTGATTTATAATTGATTAATCATGTTCACTAGCATTGGCTGGATTTGGTTGGGTGGTCTGGTCCAATACTTGCATTAAGAATAAAAGGGCATGTAGATTTTTGTTCTTGTTATACATTCTCATGCCATTTTTATTTTACCAATAACTGAAATCCTTGTGTTTTCAAAATCCAGAACCTGAGTAACTTCAGTAAAAATACTGAATGGAAACGAAACCACCTGTACTGTAGGTCTTTAACATTCATGGTAGTTTCAACCATTGGTTCCTGTCAGTAACAGAACAGTAACCAGAATTTTCTCCTGCAATGCAGCGATTGAGACTGGCCTGTTTGGTTCTATTGCAGTAGTAGAACATCCCTTTTTCATTATTTGAGTGGTCAGTTGTGTCAAATTGATTTATCTGCTTTGATCATAAAATTGTCCTCTGTGGATCTTCTACAGACTTAAACAATTTAACTACTGAGATGCAAGATGATGTTAAATGCTTTTGACATTTATCTGTCTTTTTCCTGTAGGAAGGGAGCATATTTCTCCTGAATAAGCCAAGCAATAGCAGAATCTACTACTAAAATGATTAACAGAGTATGACAGTATGCTTCTAGGATGGATATTCCTTCCCACCAAGCTCAACCTAACCTGGTTCAGGGAGCTTGTATTCTCATAAGAAGGGTATCCTATGAAATAAAACTTTGAAAGTGGGGTGTGCATGATTTGATATTTTCCCCAATATGCATCCCTACTTCCTACATGTAAAACCTGGTAAGGAGAAGGATAAGATGGTTGTTGGAGAATGTCCACAATTGGTACACCAAGTACGTCCCTTCTTAAAATATTTCCATTGCAGGGAGGAATACAGGCCATTTTCTTACACAGCAAGTTGTATGTTCACATTGACCTTTTCTAACTTAAAATAACTCTTAAAAAGATTTCAGATGCATTAATGAAACATTAAGTATTTCATATTATATGATGGCCTTAAAATAAAAATGAAATGTTCCCATACCTACAGGTGACTCATTCCATCTCACTCTTGAGATATTAAGAAAGATCCTCTACCTCTATGTTCTCCCAGTCGTAAATCTCTTAATAATGGGTGGTGGACAGTAGGTATCCAGCTGAGTACACAGCTTGCTTTATTTGCTAGGTAACGTCTGCTGCTTGCTTTTTCAGTTGTGCAATATCTTTGTCTGTGCTGAGTGCATGTTGGCCGGGTTTTAACAGGCCTGGATGCTTTGTGCCGGGCTGGTTTCCAAGGAGACGGCCGTAATCAGGGGAAAGTGGTCCTGAGCTCCTCTGATTTATCAGCAGTGTGTGGGGTGGGCTAGTGGGGGGTGAGGGGTGTGTGAGTTTGGGGTAGGTGGTCAATGAAGGGCAGTGACTAAAAGGCCTTTAGCATCAGAGGTGCAGTGGTCCACACTCGGAAGACCTGAAGGTCGCCTCGAGGCAGCAGACTTTCTGCAGACATTTCTGTCCTTTTAGTTAACAACTGAGTTGATTGGGTAATACCTGCGTTTGTCTTTCCATGGATCTCAAGGGTCAGGTTGGTCTCCGTAGCTCTGCATCAGTGTTGTGTCAGCGTCCTCCCCCCAGCCTCAATTAAAGGGCTGTTTGCGGTTGTATCCCGTCTCGACCGGCGCTGTTCTCTCCAATAGATGGCGTCCGCAAATGACTCCCGGCAGCAGCAGGCCCAGAAGGACGCGGCGGACCAGAACTTCGACTACATGTTCAAGCTCCTGATCATCGGCAACAGCAGCGTGGGCAAGACCAGCTTCCTGTTCCGCTACGCCGACGACTCCTTCACCTCCGCCTTCGTCAGCACCGTCGGCATCGACTTCAAGGTCAAGACGGTCTACCGCAACGACAAGAGGGTCAAGCTGCAGATCTGGGTGAGTTGAGCTGGTGGGAGAGGGAACCCGCGGCAGGCAGTGAAGCATGGCTAGGACCTGATGAAGCATGGCTAATGTTCTGCATCGGCTCCCGGGTGAGCTATGGGTCTGCCTGCTCTGATTCAACTTTCTCTCCCTCTTTCAACCATCAAATGAAAAGTGTGAGGAAAAAGCAGGCTCTCATTGTGGCGTTGCTGGTGGTAAGTGATAGAATGAGGGTGATTACAGGGCCATATTTACAGGTCTCTATTCCCAGTAATAGGGTGCCCTTTTGCCCTGAAACATTGCTGTGGTGGTGAAAGAAAGTGCTCTTCCACAGTGTGCTTGTGGTGTTTGATATGTGCCCTAATTTGGGTTTGTGGCTCCAGCAGACATTACAAGCCCACGGAAGTAGGTGAGTAGAGGAGGTTTTGCAGTAAACAGAAAAGTGCTTCTGAGGCTGAGCACTGACATGCTTTTCCATGGCTGCTGGTCAGTTTAATTTGGATGGATAAAGGAAAAACTACCCATTAAATGGTTTGAATATGTTGCTTTATTCTGACACTGACATGTTTTAATCCATCCTTCAGCCTCAGCCACATGAACACTGTTCCATTTGTTCAAGCTGTCAATGTCTATAGAAGCACTCTGCTGATGACATTTTAGGTCAGATACACCAATCAACAAATCAAAGTGTTTGAAGGAGAGAAGGTTGTACTGACAGTTCTGATCTCCTTCCGCAGAATAGATGTGTCAGTCAGCTATGGTGTGTGTAATTCCAGAAGGGTGGGTCTTCTGTGGTGGTTTGTGTTGGTGTGCACAGAGGGCGTGGGACCAGCCACTGCCTCTAAGAGGGATTCCTGAGAGGGATTCCTGTTAATGATCAGCTCTGAGCTGGGCAGCAAGGTCTCTTTAAAACCCTTTCCCCTTTAGCGTTGACACGGATGCAACTGCTACTGTGGTAGTGACTGTAGCCAATCCTGGACCAGGGTTCCACTCCATTATGGTAAATGAAGTGCTTGGCTATAAGGAAATTGTACTTTTAAATGGGGAGCTCTGATGGCCTATGAAGAGAATATGGGTGTGGGAATGTGCGTGTGTATTTACATGTGTGGGTTGCCACTGGGCTTAACCTGGCCTGGCTCCCTGTGTTTGAAGTGAGGAATTAATGCATGACTCTTGTGGAGAGAATGGGTGAAGCCCATGCAGAAGTGTAAACATGACGCAGGGGACGTTTTGGGCGGAGGCACCAGCACTTCTGGGCCTGGTATTTGCCTGGCTGAGGTCATCCAGGATGTATGTCAGTGTGCGTTCATTGATGATGCTGACTGTCAAATGTCTGCAGTTTCTCTTGGCAGAAACCCACTGAGCCAAACCCAGCCCTGCCAACCAAGACCCGCTTTGCTACTTAATTTTACTGAAATTTGAATTGTGGGACAAGTGCACACTGACATAAACACTTTAGCAAGACGGAGGATTTTTTAAAAACCTAAAGTACTAAAGCTGTCCTTTAGCAAACAATGTGCATTAGCTAGGTATGTGTGCACAAGCAGACTTGTTTGGATGTGTAATAGGCTTCTCTAAGGTCTGCATAAATAGCTATGCCTCACTGAATGTGGAAAAACCCCACCTGTAGAATTTCCTTCTACCTGAGGCTGTTGATGCTGTCTGACAGTGTGATATTGCTGAGGTCATTAATGTTGTTAGAGTTGGGATACAGTTGGGTCGATTATGAAGGTGGACATGCACGCTGATTTTGCTCAGTGAAACAAACAAAAAAACTGCAGCAGACCTAATCATATCTGGTTCCGGTACAGTTCTTGTAAAAGGGTGCTGGATAACAGACAACACTTTGTAAAGCTACATGGAAAATGGAAATACAATCTAGATTGTAATCAGTTAAGACTTCCTGTCTTTAAAGCCAACAAGGAATTTTGAGGTTTGTTCAAGCCTTTGTACTAGTTTTTTATTGGCACTAATAGACTGACTTGTCTCCTCAGTTTATTCTCCTCTCTGACCTTGGTTGGTATGTTGAATGTTGCTTGCAGGTGATAGCACTGTTGGTTTTTCTAGCAGTTGAGAAAGATCCCTCAGTCCACACCTGGGATTCGCCTGTATTCGCCTTTTCGGAAGTGGAGAGTTGTACGATCCATAATTCTACTACTCAATAGAACCACAGGAGCTCAGCGCCTTCACTCGTCCAGCTTAAGTGAATATGCCTGTCAGACTGTCCATTCAGCTCAAGTTTCAGTTCAGAGGTGCACCCTTCCCACACACTGCGGCTGATGTATCTTCATTGTCTCGTTTGTGCCCAAACATCTGCTCAACCAACCAGGTGCATTTAAATGCTGCTCTGAGCAAAGTGACTGTTGCAACAGAAGGCAGAACAGGCTTACCAGAAGAGTTTTGGACAAGGTCTGAAAGATCTTATGGAAAAAGGAGATCATTAACATAAAGAGACTGAAGAAATATATATATATATATTTTTTTAAATCAAATTAGGTTTTTGACCTAAGCTGGAACTCAAAGTTTCTGCAGTATCTGATATGAATATTTGCTGGTAGTTGCATGACTAGGAACGCGGGTATGCAGGTCATGCAGGGTGAGGTTTGGGTCGAATAGTCAGGTTCACAGTGAGTACCTATGTGTGCTAAGGCTCAGGTGTGTGGGACTCAGGTTTTCCCCAGGACTCGGTTTAGCTTGCCCAAACAAAATAAATGAAAGAAGACATCTTGTGTTTATGTTGAATTGAATACCTCTGTCCCAAAATAATCCCGGGTGAAAGAAATATCCTCACCTCTGTGGTATGATCACCACTGGTTCATCATGAATTTAAATGGCGTTGTTAGTGGTGGCATTATGCTTCAAAGTCTCTAGAGCCGAGGGGTTGTGCCAGGGCCCTGGGTGTGGGAGGTGCCCCTTTGTTGCCATTTACAACTGAGCAGCCCTCCAGCGAAGAGTTGTACAGACGGGGGTATGTAAGGTGGCTCATCAGAGACTACATACGCTGGGGGTTGGAAATAGGTTCAGCACTTGGCTTAACAAACAGTTGTACGCTCTAGCTATTGGAGCAGTTCTTGGTGAGCACGTCCAGTGGGCTTTGCTTCTTTTAGCCCGTATAGGTATCGGTGGCAGTGGAGGAGGGGCAGGAGGGTCAACGGAAGCTCTTGACTTTTTCTCTAGAACTGGTTCTCTTTTGGTCCTCTAGAACTGCTTCTCTTTTGGTTCTCTAGAACTGCTTCTCTTTTGGTTCTCTAGAACTGCTTCTCTTTTGGTTCTCTAGAACTGCTTCTCTTTTGGTTCTCCAGGATGTGAAAAAGAAAGCACTGCACCTGCATAAAGGCTTGTAATATGGCGGGGTTACGGAAACAAAAAAAACTGGTAGGCTGATCTAGACAAATGCATCTCCACTGGCTACAGGTGGAGGGTGTTGTACACACTCTCAATGCCAAAAAGTATGGAGACTTTGGGAGTGTGTGAGAGAGCCAGAGAGAGTGTCACCTGGGCAGTGGTGTTTGTTTATTTTTGAGGGGGGGGGGGCTGTGGGGCAGCACACTTAGGCATGGCAACAGCAGTGGTGGTGATGATCCCAGCATTGTTTTCTTCACCATTCATACTCTGCCACACGGCCAGGTGGACTATTTGCCCTTATTTACCCTTCACAATGGAACAGGGTCTGAGGGGAGGGTGGTTGCTCCATGGTCCCCCCACCTCACAAATGACAACCCCCCTCCAGTAACATGGTAAAGCATAGTAGAGTCATTGATAGCTAATGAGAGGAAGAATCCTCTGTGTTTGGTGCAGTTGAGAATGTTGTAGAAATGCAGTAGCTTGACTTTGTCCTGCTATGGCACTAGTAGTTCTGTTTTGTAAATATCGGTTTGGTCCATGACATTTTGTATCCAAGTTAACAAAAAGTATGTTTAATGCTGGGTTAATTTCAAGAACCGTGCTCGGCTTGAAAACCCTATGAAGAATTTTAGCTGCTGGATCCGCAAAGATGGATGGATGAAAATGAGCCACTCTTGCTTGAATACTTTTGCTGATGAGTGGACACAAATGTTTATCAAATGCTTCCTCGCTGTGCTGGATTGAGTCACAGAAAATATATTTGGTTCACGTGTTGAAATAAAACTTGAGCTGTGGTAAGTGGCCTCTGTAATAATCAACGATGATGTTGATCATTAAACTGAGATAGAAGAAGATGGGGCCAGTCCCTCTGTATGGTAGGGCCGGGGCCCTTGTACGGAAACCTGACTCTCAGACGGAGAACAGATGGCGTCATCTCGCTGCTCAATGCGTAGACGTGTCTCCTTTGTCTGTGAAGCAGTATCTCCCATGACCACTCTGATCTTGATACACACGCACACACAGCCGGAACACACAGCCACTCCAGTGACCCTCTGTTACCTGGGCAACCCCCTAGGTGATGTCAAAACCTCCTGCGTAAGCTGGGACTTAAGTCCGGTTACCAGGTAACAAGATGAGCTGGTTACCATGCCACTAAGATTCACTCATGATTGCCACTGATTATAATCAGGTGCTGTTTTTATAGCCTCGTTTATTTTTGGACAGTATCTGTCTCAACCTGCTTTAATTCACAAGCTTGGAAAGACGAACGATTTAGAGATGCGTTCCACAGAATAAAGCTTTCTTTCACGCAAGTGAATGTTTGCTGAATTCACTGAGTGTTGTGGAGTCCTGTGCTGACAGGTGCATTTACAGGGCAGCCTGTGGCAGTGGTTGAGGAACATGGTAAGGTTAAGGTACATGACTGGGACCCACAAGGTCGGTGGTTTGAATCCCAGTGTAGCCACAATAAGATCCGTGCTGCTGTTGGGCCCTTGAACAAGGCCCTTAACCCTGCATTGCTCCAGGGGAGGATTGTCTCCTGCTTAGTCTAATCAACTGTACGTCGCTCTGGTTTAGAGCGTCTGCCAAATGCCATTCATGTAATGTAATGTAATTTACTGTATAGGTGTGGGTTACTGTAATTTTAGGTTGCTGTACTGTGGGCTACTGTAATGTTGGGTTGCTATAATGCTGGTTTGCTGTAACATTGGGTTGACATAATTTTGGGTGACTGTAATGCTGGGTTGCTATAATGCTGGGTTTTATAATGCTGGGTTACTATAATTATGGGTTGCCATAATGTTGTGTTGCTGTAATGTTGTGTTGTAATGGCAGGCTCATAATGCCGCGTTGCTGTAAAGTTGGGTTGTTGTAATGCTGGGTTATTTGTGTGTCTGTTTCCCACAGGACACGGCGGGGCAGGAGCGCTATAGGACCATCACCACAGCCTATTACAGAGGAGCCATGGGCTTCCTGCTCATGTACGACATCACCAACCAGGACTCCTTCAACGCTGTACAGGATTGGTCAGTTTGAAGAACCACTCCTTCTGAATGTCGTACCCCTCTCTCCTTTACCCATATCTCCCTCTGTACTCTTCCTTTACCCCTCTCTCCTTTACCCATATCTCCCTCTGTACTCTTCCTCTACCCCTCTCTCCTTTACCCATATCCCCCTCTGTATTCTCTCCATCTCCTACTCCTCTCTCCTTTAGCCATATCTCCCTCTGTACTCTTCCTCTACCCCTCTCATTACATTACATTACATTATTGGCATTTGGCAGACGCTCTTATCCAGAGCGACGTACAGTTGATTAGCAGGAGACAATCCTCCCCTGGAGCAATGCAGGGTTAAGGGCCTTGCTCAAGGGCCCAACGGCTGTGCGGATCTTATTGTGGCTACACTGGGATTCAAACCCCCAACCTTGCCTGCCCCAGTCATTTACCTTAACCACTACGCTACAGGCCGCCCCTTTACCCATATCCCCCTCTGTATTCTCTCCATCTCCTACCCCTCTCTCCTTTACCCATATCTCCCTCTGTACTCTTCCTCTACCCCTCTCTCCTTTACCCATAGCTCCCTCTGTACTCGATCCTCTACCCCTCCTACCTATCCTCTCTCCACCCCTTCCCGCTGTCTGTGTGTTCTGTACCCATCTTTATTTTCCCTCTCTTAGCACCCCTCTGTTCTTTACTCCTCTGTTCCTCCATCCCTTTCCGCCTGTCTCTAACCACCCCTCTCCCTCCACTGCAGGGCGACTCAGATAAAGACGTACTCCTGGGACAATGCACAGGTGATCCTGGTGGGGAACAAGTGTGATCTGGAGGACGACCGGCTGGTCCCCGCTGAGGAGGGCCAAAGGCTGGCAGACGAGTTAGGTGAGCTGGCTCCTGCTGGCTGACATGCAGAACAGACACACATACAGTGGGGTGCAAGACAGGCACCCCTGGTTTAAATGTATCTGTAGGAATCTGTACGTGATCGAAAGCAAACATGAACTCCAAATGGTACAAAAACATGAGACCTTTCGGCAACTTTTAAAGCAAGGTTGCTTTTTTCATTTTTACTGGTTAGAAATCATTATAAAAAGGAAAAGGGCCGTGCAAAAGTTTGGGAACCCTTCTGAATTAAATTATTCTTTTATTTTTTTAAAAGATGATTACCTAGGCCCACACCCAGGTGATTTTCTAGTTAGGGCTTCAGTGAGTCAGGTGAGTATAATTACAGGGCTGAACCTTTTATTAATGCTTCTAAAGCGGTGTTTCTCAACTCCAATCCTCGGGACCCACTTGCCAGAAGGTTTTTGTTTTTATTCTTTGTAACCAGGAACTCGCACGCCTGATTTAATAACTGAACCAATAACACCACAAGAAAAGCCATTTATTAAGGAAATCAGGTGTGTGAGTTCCTGCTTGGAACAAAAACCTTCTGGCAAGTGGACTGAGAAGTGTTGAGAAGAGTTGAGGAATACTGTTTTAAACAACAAAGACCTACATGGCACTAGTTACTAAAAGCGAGAATTTAAAGACTCTTTGCTGGCTACAGGAAGCCCAAATTTTTGCACACTACTGAACACACACACACACACACACACACACCTATGCCTGTTGTGCGCACACACATGCAGACAAACACATGCAGACGCAACACAGACACACAGTCAGACACACAGAAACACACACAGACAGACAGGCAGGCAGGCAGGCAGGCATACACACACACACACACACACACACACACACACACACACACACAAGCACTTAGAGTCTCTCTAATTCAAAATTTTTTTTGGAATGACAACCACACACATCATTGCCAAAGCATATTCAAAGCAGTGTTGAAGTTCTATAGTTGTAAATCATTAATTCCTCTATTCTTTCTCTCCCTCCAGGTTTCCAGTTCTTTGAGGCCAGCGCCAAAGACAACATCAATGTGAAGCAGGTGTTTGAGCGTCTGGTGGACGTCATCTGCGAGAAGATGAACGAGAGCATGGACGGGGAACCCAGCCCCATGGCCAATCATCGGGCTCCTACCCTGCAGGACACGCCCCCTGACAACCAGGGTGGCTGTTCATGCTAACCTCAGCCCCTCCCCACTCAATGCTACCCCAGAACACAGTAACCTGAGATAACACACTACACATAAACCTGCCCCCCTCGTTTGGCCCACCCCCCCACCCCGGATGTAGTCCCTGTGATGCCAAAACTATGTGCCACTTTTCCCCCAAAGCCTCTTCACCCTCTCCATGCATGTGAAATGCACTCTGCCGTCTTGTCTGTAATGCTTCTAAAACGTCTCCCCCTCTCTACACAACTTTCCCTGCTTTGAGAGTCTGCCCCCCTCCCCGCCTTTATTTTAACACTTTGTCATCTGATTGAAATAACTGAAGAAAGAAATGGCTATCACTGTGAATACACTCTCTCCCCACCTGGGTTTCATCCCCGGGGCTGTGTTCTTCTGCCCCTGTCACTAGGAAAACAGGCTGCGTAGTGTCCACAGTGCAAGTAGCAAAACCAGATGACTTGGTCATAAAAACACTGTTTCAGCACTCTTGCACTACTTTGTGTTTTCTTTTAAAAGATAACATGGCAACACCCGCCACCCGTCCTAGCCTCTGTATTAACCGTCTCACAAACGCATTACAGCAGCCCGTCTGAGCTGACTTCCAGTTACTGTGTGTTCAAGTGCCTGTGGAGGCTCCGTCAGGAACCAGGTTGTGTGAAGTGAACGACTCTCCACATCTGCAGGCGTAAGATTTTGTTGACTCGCTTGTAAGACGCCATGTTGTGCCATTTACCGGAAGCCACACCTGTGTAAGCGCGAGAAGAAAGCTTTGTACCTTTACTGGTGGGCTTTCGTAGAGCACTGTCCGCACAAGCGTGGCGAGTAGCACTGTGTCGAGTTGTATGGTGTCTGTGGAGAAGGTGTCAGTTTTCCCTGCTTTTGTTCGGCAAGGCCCCCCTAGCTATCTCCTGTTTTGCCTCACAAATGATTCATTTTACTGGAAAAGCAGTATGAAGGAGAAGCCAGAGGCTTTCTCAGTGTTCGGAGTGGCTGGGCTTTATCAAAGCCTGTGAGGTGTGTTTGTGAGACCTTGTGCACTTCTTTATGTGTACGTGTTTTTGTTTTGTTTTGTTTTGTAGAGGTTTTCATAAATTAAGGGCCTAGAGGACTGAACATAATGTCCTGTTGTATGCTGATATTCATATCATTATATTCCTTTTTTTTTTTTTTTTTTTTTTTTTTTTTTTCGATTATTAATATTCATAGCCCCTAAATTTTTGAATGTAGCAATGGATATTTTCCCAGGGAGGTACAGCCTTACAGTTTTTTTATAGTTTGCATTAGAGTGCAGTGCTTCCACCTAGTGGTAGCAGAGTATTACTGCACAAAGCAGTGTCCTGGTTGTGATTGTGTTATTGCCGTTGGAGTCCTTGTCTATCCTAAGTCCCATGTTTAATGATTAATGAAGTATGGCATAATTTCTATATCACATCACGTGTTTCCCACCCCAACCGCATCTCATACGCAGGTGCTGGACAATGTCTCACTATTAACCCTCTGAAGGCTGGCAGTTGGGTAGTGCTGACTTTTCTTGACCTCCAGTAATGTTTATGCCAAAAAAATTTCATGACTGACCAAGTTTAACACTGTATTATTTCCTGAATTCTTTCCAGTTTTCAGCAAAATGCTATTTTGTTCAAGTCAGTCTAGTTAACTGTAGAAGTGTAGTTAACAGTAGATGGTGACACCACTAAAGCCTCTTGACTGGAAGATAGTTAGCATTAAAGCAGTAATACAATTAAAGAACACTAAAAGACATGAGCCAGGTGGTCATTTATTTTCCTGATACGATCTTTTGAGTTCAATTGAAAGAGCCAAGCTTGTAGGTATGTGTGTGTGTGTGTGTGCATGAGTGTGTGCACTGCCAAACCTGTATCAGTGTGTGCATGCGTGTGTGCACCGCCAAACCGGTATGTGTGTGTGCATGCGTGTGTGCATCGCCAAACCTGTGTGTTTGTGCGTGCATGCACATACCTGTGTTCTCTATAGTTTACACAAGCATGGTCTTTGGCTGATACAAACTTCAGTTTTCATGTTCTTCGGAATATCATTGTTTTGCTTGTCCTGAACAGATGGATTAGTTGAATGGGACAGTTTTTCCTCTGTGTGGCAGTATGGTTTCCAAAGAGTAGCCTACACTGGCATTGTGTCATTAAGTAGTTGAGGGAAACAAACTGCAAAGGCTTCGATATAAACATACTGGAAACTTTGCAATGATGTTCAGGTGTGTTGTAAATTTAGGTTGACAATAAGTGTTGATTACTGCAGGCGTTTCTCAAAGAAAACTGGGAAACGGCATTCTGCTTTGTGCTACTTGGCTTTCTGTATTTTCATGGCTGAAAGTGGAACCAGTGAACGATGTGATGTTTCCCCATGCCGTTCTAATGAAACGCACAGCATGGGGACGCCATTTTAATCTCTGGAAGTGTTCTGTGTGCTCTTCATGAATTCTTTATGTATTTTTTTAAGCTAGTTTGTTTCAAGAATGCCAAACTACAAGGCTAAAAATATAGCACTATATTTTTTATGTCTTGTTTTTATTTAGGATATGAATGTATTTGTCATTTAGCAAGAAATATGTATATGAAATATAAAGAAATATTTGTTAAAACAAAATAAAGATTGTATTCATTACCAGAAGTTTTGCTGTGCTTTAGGGTATTTCTTTATAAGCAATTTGAAATGCACTAATTAGGTGAACTTTTGCTGTAGATATATTCTGCAACATTGTTCTATTTGCCGGCCATGATTTTTACTCCTTTTTTTTTTTAGGGTAAAACTACTCGCACCATTCAGTCTAGTTTTGGGGCTTTTTTTTATCTCACTACACAGAAATCAACACTGCCATTTCCCTCCACAAAAGAAACAAACCACTTCCTGGTGCCCTTTCCTGCTATGTTCTAAGAACCCACAACAGGCCTGGTGTTATATATTGTGAATACATTTATTTCCCTAAAAAAGGGAAAATAACACATTTTAAGTATGCCTTTTCAGACAATGAAAAGAGGACAAGATAAAACCAAGGCTTCATAAAATGCCTTTATTCCACAGCAATTTCCAGAAAACTGTTCTAAAATTAAGATCTAGAGAGCATGCAAAACCTTAGATCTGGAGTTTGCCACAGTGATTTCGTAAGTAAGTTACTGTACTCAAGCACATTTGATTTGAAATAAAACAATGACTATAGTAATGAATATGAAGTGTAGAATGTAATTTTTTTCATTTGAGGGTATTTCCATCCACACTGGGTGATCCATGTAGGAATTGCATCCTTTTTATACATAGTCCCCCCAGTTTATGGGACCAAAAGTAGTTGGACAGTTGGCTTCTCAGCTGTTTCTCATTAGACCGATGTAATCGCGTCCTTGTTGCAATAAGAAATCTTTCAGTATCTAGTCTTGATTCTATGCTTTCGATTGCCTTTGGGGTCAGTCATTTGCTTTCGTCAACTTAAGGACCAGTGTTGTGCCAATTAAAGACTGGGAAGCCATTATGAGGCTGAGAAACAGTCGGAGACGTATGCTAAATAATTGGCTTACCAAAAGAAAC
This sequence comes from Conger conger, assembly GCF_963514075.1. Classification (NCBI taxonomy): domain Eukaryota; kingdom Metazoa; phylum Chordata; class Actinopteri; order Anguilliformes; family Congridae; genus Conger; species Conger conger. Next base: position 70,332,387 of record NC_083761.1, on the reverse strand, counting down.
AAAAATAAAATAAAATACTCCGCGCCGGATCTTCCCCGATTCTGACCCGAAGTCAGCCGGTACCGGCACAGATCCGGTCCGGAGTCACTTCGTTTCTGGACTGCACTGTATAATGAACTCACTGCAATAATATTGATTATGTGTAGTTCGCATCATAACCTAAAGCGGGAAAAATCCACCGTGGCGCATAGGTCTAATGGGAGGCCAGCAGGTCTTGCACTACTGATACAGTAAACTGCGCGCGGAAACTGAAAGCTGTAACTTGAAGATAAGGACCGTTTTCTGTGAGGTTACTTGAGTGTCCCCAAATCATGTTGTACCTGTGCGTCTTTGGCTACATATCGATGTCCAGTAGGTCTATATTAAGTGACGTAGGTACGATGCGTAGTTTATTTTCATGTTGTTCCTTTGCTTATGCTAAAGGTCACCGTGCTGCATCGGTGCGTTGTCCAATAACTATTAGCTTATATTACCTTACTATAATTAGTCTTTATCCGGATATGCGTCGTTGTAAAAGTTGATTCACGGATAATGAACAATTCATAATGTCGCAAATTGCAACCAATTTAACGTGTGCTGACGTTTTTTGTTTGTTTGCTTGTTTATGCTTAAGGCACAGGAGGTGTCTCATTGAGGTGTTCAATGAAAAAACACGTTCACTCGTGCTCGTATTTCAACGTGTACTAGTTTTTATGCTCCTCCCCTAAAGACCAGAAAACAGGGTAAACAGTTTGGGTAATGTGGGCCTAGGCTTACAGCTGTGTTCAACAAGTTATCTTCGGCGATGCACACGTGTAATATCGTGTGGGCCTTCATATCTCTGCAAGCAAGCTGTTACAACGCTTGTGTTAGAACTAACAGTGCGTGCAGCGCACGAGTTCTGTTATGGTGAACGTTAAGGAGACATAGCGGACGACACGTTGAGCTGGAAAAATGAGTAAAATTATACCATTCAATTATTGTGGTTTATTTATATTTTTTTGCTTTCAAAATGATTTCTTCGCGAAAAGTGACCGAAATTTGCAGACAAAAGGTATGTATTCAATTTCATATTAAAACTTATATTTTTCATAAGACGTTAGCCCATCAAAACAAAGAAAATTGTATAATAGGGGCTAATTGTAACCTCGAATGCCTGTAAATAAATTAAAATTGAAATACAATTTAAAAAACTCGTTACGCTTCCTGCATTACTGTGATCTTTAATGACATACAACAGTTTGACAGTAGCATAACCTACTGTGTGGCTACTTTTGAGTTCTGTCTTGATCCCGCTGCTAACTGTCGGCGGCATTAAGATACTTTTGAGAGCCTAGTTGGGGGGTTAATCTGGTGGTGTTCTAAATGTCTGGGAAACTAAGCAACGAGTCATTACTGTGGAAACCCATAGGTTTATTGATGAAATAGTTTCTTGCTGTTTCTCTTTTCCTGATCTTTTTTATTTCTGGATGAGATGGAGAATACAGCGTACCATAGCATTTGTTGTGTAGTCAGTCAGAACCGGGTGTCCGTGGACGATATTGAAATACATATATTCGTTACCCTACAGTTTATATATGTATTTGTATATATATATGATAATCAATAGGCAGGTTTAGTTTCAAACTATTTAAGCTGTCATCAAAAGCTAAACAACCACAACGTCTGTTACAGTGGCCATAAGGTAAGAAATCATTTACTATTAAGTAAAAGTAAACTAATTTTGTTTGACAATCTGAAAATCTCTTCCAACCCACAGTGTCCCTGTTGCTTAATGCTGAGCCTGAAGACCCAAAATGCTTTGCCCAAGGGAAGTACGATCTAACCTGCTTCTGGGAGGATAACACCACTCCTGAAGAGTACACCTTTGAATACACATATCAGTGAGTTTAATTTACCTTCCTACTCAAAGATTTGGATCCTGCTTCATATTCTAGATTTTTAAAGCAGCTTTCGGGTTTATTCCATGATCAGGTGCATTTCTGGGTAAATATCTAGAAATGTTTTTAAAGCAGGTTCCTCAATTAAGTATTCACAGGAGGATACAGTTAACAAATGTAATATGTGGTAGTTTTCTAATTACTACTACTACTACTGTTAATACAGGAATTTCATTGTTGGTTCAATGTACTGGATTTACCACCTGCTCAAGGTGATATGGTCTATTGACATTTTTGTGTTAATTCCTCTCTGTAACCCTGCAGAAATGAGAAGAGCATGGGATGTCCTGTGAGTGCCCAGCCAGTAGGGGGCGACAAGACACGCTACTTCTGTACGCTGCCCAAGGTCATGCATTTTTTGCCTTTGGATCTCCGCGTGTTCCAGGCCGGAAAGCAGATCTACAACCGCAGCATATTCATTGACCGCGTGTGTGAGTTGGTGGGCTGCGCTGTTGGCTGACTTCACATCAGACTCTTCTATGTTTCCAACACAGTGGGTGATGCACAGCTTCTGACAGCTTCTTCACTTTTCACCCCTCAGTTCTGCTGGATCCTCCTGCCAATTTGACGATGACGAGGACAGGGAAGCCGGGTCAGATGAAGCTGGCCTGGCTGCCTCCTCCTCTTAAGTACAGGGATGACAGCATGATATATGAAGTCAACTACTTTGCCGGCAGCAGACAGATGAGCAAGGTGGAGTCCTGTCTTTTCTGTGGATATGTCCCGGGGCTCTAGCCCTTCTGAGACTGGGAAGAGCCGGATAACTGTTCAGATCGTTGTAATGAGGGTAGTCATGAGACAGGGTGTGTGTTGTGTAGTGTAACACTTCAGAGGTGGGGCATTGTGGTTGTACCCTTGAGCTTGAGTTGAGGCACTTCACCTGATTTAGTTTCTTTAGCAAAACACTGTAATAGATAGCATGTAAAAACATGTTGTTATGGACAACTTAAACTTCTAGGTAAAATAATGAAAGACTATACCACGTTACATTACATTCTGATTAGGGAGAGTTGTCCCTAATGGCTAGAAAAGGAGCTTCAGTTACTGTTTGAGAGTTCGGAGATCCTACAGTGGCATGAAATTCACTATAGAAAAGAGAGCCTGAAATCTTAATTTCATGCAGTCTTTAGCGTACAGCTACTGATAGGAGTTCTATGTCAGCAAGCTCTATACACTGTAAGAGAATTCCATAAAAAATTCCATGACTCCTCTTAGCCTCAAGAGTTGCTTAGAAACAGTGAGGCACCAGTAACCTGACTCCCCTCTTTGACAGTGGGAACTGGTGCAAGCCCATACAGAGACTATTCTGCGCGGCCTGCAACCTGGCACGAGATACGAGGCACGGGTTCGAGTCAAGTTTGATGGCATCACCTACGATGGATATTGGAGTGCCTGGACACCCACTGTCTCCATGGAGACGCCCCACAGGGGTGAGTGAGCCGAAGCCTGCTCTCTATTCTCTCTATGGGGGGCGACATGGCTCAGGCAGTAAGAGCAGTCGTCTGGCAGTCGGAGGGTTGCCGGTTTGATCCCCTACCCGGGCTGTGTCGAAGTGTCCCTGAGCAAGACACCTTACCCCCAAATTCTCCTGACGAGCTGGACGGGGCCTTGCATGGCAGCCAATCGCCGTCGGTGTGTGAGTGTGAGTGTGAGTGTGAGTGTGTGTATGAATGGGTGAATGGAGAAGCATCAATTGTACAGCGCTTTGGATAAAGGCGCTATATAAATGCCTGCCATTTACCATTTACCGTTCTATTCCACATCTGTGACCTCTGAAATGGCCTCACGGTCGTGGCTAATGCATGTCCCTTCCTTTGGGCTATCTCCTGCTGATCTGTCCAAGCTCAGATCAATGGAGGCTGGAATCTGCTTTTGTGAATGCTCTCGCTGGTGGCCTTTCTCATTATGAACAAGGCAGGAATGGTGGTGTCATCTCAGACTCTTATTTTAATGGTGCCCCTTTCCTGTCTGAATGCTATAGACACAGACCCGCTCATTCTGTCACTGTGCCTGGTCATCTCCTTCATCGTAATGGTGCTGTGTCTCTCCATGCTCCTCTCCCGTCGCAGGTCAGTAACACTCTCTCCTCATCCCAAATCCCTGTGTGGTTCTCCTCCTTCCTTATTGAGATTGGGAGTCTGTAGTTATGACATCAGTGCTTCACCAGTGTCGACATTTCTATCCATGGAGGAAGGTTTATTTTTCACTTCACATCGCATAAAGGTTGTGTCTCCATACCTTGACTTAGGTTTCTGCTGAAGAAAATGTGGCCTCTTATTCCGAGTCCTGAAGGCAAGTTTCCCGATCTCTTCACCGTGTATGGAGGCGACTTCCAGGTGAGGGGTGCTGTTTGCTCATTTCCGCTCATGAAACACCTGAGAATAGGCTCTTACAAAAGGCCTCTCTTGTCTCATCAATAAAAATGAACCTATCTCAGTTTGTCACTTAAACATCTGACATAACATTATGACAAGAACAGACCATTCAGCCCAGTAATGCTGGACTATTTCCTACCACAAGTGTACCTAACGCTTAGTTTACCTAAAAACTAGATATTATCTAGCACCATATCAAGCCTGGCCTTCAAAATCCCACTGAACCTTTCTGCCTCCACTGGATCTGTATACCTGTGGACATTCATTATTTGCCATCTGTCTAAAATGGTTGTAATTTTGGCTGTTGTCAGGCTTGGCTGGTCCACAGCACCGGAGGCTTGGGGCGGGGACCAGCACTGTTTTACCTGGAGGAGCTCCCCGCCCCACTGGAGGTGCTGTCAGAGGCCAGTCTTGGGTCAGCTGTGCCCTCCTGGGCTTTACGCACCCAGGGGGTGGACAGTGAAGAAGAGGAGGAAGGAGCCAGGAGGAAGGATGCTGGGTTGCCATCCCGCTGGAAGGAGAAACCCCAAGAACAGTGGCAGTTTGAGCAGCTGCTGCCTCTCCCCCAGCACCCTCTCTCTCCCTTCGAATGCGCCCCGCTGGAGTCCAAGGACGCCTACGTGACCCTGAACCAGGACTCTCAGGGGCCCATGGACGACGTTTCGGAGGAATCTCTGCCCCTGCAGATGCTCTTTTCCAGCCCTGGGACCCTCACATCCCAGTCAGACCTGGGCTCTCTCAGAAACAGCTCAGGAACGGGCAGGCTGTCCTCTCAATCCAGCTTTGAGGACTCCCGCAACACCTGGCAACCCAAGGGTCCCTGCTACACTTACCTGACCATAGCAGACTCGGGCATCTACATGGACTACAGCCCAATGAGTGCGGGCAGGACAGCGGAGGCTGGGACAGGGGGCGTCTACGCCAATGAGTACGAGAATGAAATCCCCCCTCACAAGTTGCCTCACACTGGACAACCCGTTCACTCAGAGTGCTGACAATTGGAGACTTGCAGGCACATAAACGCACAGCCAGGTTCACAAGCCAGTCAATCAATCGGTATGTCGCTTAGCTCTGTCTCACAGTGCTTTTTTCCAAACTGAATCAGAAACCAGAAAGAATCTGACACCCTGACCAAGATATGACACCCTGACCGTTTACCCTCCTGAGGCCCAGGAGAAACAAAATATAGTATTTCACCATTTATTGACATAATGGTGAAAAAAACATGTTGCAGTCAAAATATTTTCTAAAAAATATTTGATTTAATTTGAATTGAATGTCCCTTATGTTAAGACAAATACTGTATAGAGCTCAGGGAAACCAAAATGCAATGTCATTTCAGTAGGCAGGGTCTCAGGAGATTAAATGAGTTCCACCCTGTTCCAGGAGGGGAAAGAGCAACACATTCAGACACAAAGCAGAGGCAGAAGTAGGCCGACATGTTTAAAGGACGCTGTCCTGACAATCAAAGAGCCAAATGAAGCTCTGTTCGTTCAGAATGGGCCAGTTCGACTTGTGATGTTGAGAGACTGTGGGGTTATTTTATCCAGAATTCTTCTCATCAAACACATCTTGTAGACTGATAGACTGCCAATCTTGGTAGTTTTGATAGATAAAGCACTAGCTGGCAATGCAAGACCGTGTATCCAGCATCCTGGATAATGCACGTCATCTTGAAACTGGCGGCTATTATTGGTAACAATGGCAGACATCAATTTGTTTTGTTAATACCTTGTCTCTAAATTTGTACATTGCATCATTTTATGTCCATGTTAATATAGAGTATGTTCACATTATGTTCTTGTTTTATTTGCTAACATGAGGGCTATTGATCTTTAGATAAAAACATCCTCTAATTGTGGGAGTCTGTATTGATAATGCATATGTACGTTCCTGTAATGCACACTACTCCGATCAAATAGCAGTTTTTAGCTGTTTAAATTCACCAGTTTTAGCTGTTTTTCTTTTTGTAACTATAACCTGTCAGCCTGTCAAGGTATATGTATAGTATTGTGTTTTTGTATGCTAAATAGAATAGTAGATTGATAAAAGCTAACTCTATCACAGATTAGGGGGTATTGCAAAATTATTAAGACAATCCATGTATTCTGTGTAACTATGAAATAACTTCAAATGCTGTACTTCACTTCATTTGTTTTTAATTGAGGATTTAACTTAATTGTCGGCAACCCAAAAAATATACCCCAAGAAATATAATTTTTGTTGTGAAATATGCCTTAAAATCTCATGCGCCTTAAAACCACTCCTGATCTTCCACTCTTCCACTATTATTCTTGAATATTATACTGACATTCTTCCTTGTTAAGAAGTCATATATTAATTATTTATTACTGTGATAATCCTGTTTTATTGCTGAGGCTATATTTGTAAATAATTTCTGTAAATGACATCTTATTGTGTTTTTAGAAACTGACGATTAAAAGATAAAATAAAACACAAATCAGTTGGGCATATTGTTGCTTTTTGGTCCCACCAAGACAGCAAGTCTCTTCACTGTTTTAAAGCGCAGGTTCTGGCTTCCTGTTCATTTTCTCAGCAGCTATTGTGTGGGGCCAGACTGAGTGAGGAAGAACCTTGCTCTCTGACAGATAAGCCTATCTGCCCCACAAATAAGGGCTTGTCGAAGAGGCAGGGAGGTCGGAGGGATCGCTATGGAAACGGAGAGGAAGGTTTGGAAGAAAACGCGTGCAAAGAATCTAGGATTGGTTCAGTATTTCTCCTTTTTTTGGTCACATACCTGATAGGATCTCATCAGAATGGTCAGCTTGACCCATTGCTGCGATGGCTTTGTAACGACAGGCCTTATCAACGCAAACAGGGGGCAGACTTCAGTGGAGAAGTGCGTACCCCTCTGGAGAGAAAGCCCTGGGCTTAGATTATCAGATTAAGATGGTAAGAACCGGCCTTCCTATAGGAGCTGGGAAGTGTGCCTGCAGAACATATACGGACATTTATTGAAGGAGAGCTCCAGACAAGTAATCTTGTTTTCGCGGCGGTCCAAAACGCATACACATACCGTAAAATATATCAGAGAAACACAAACACAACAGCTAGTACTACAGGCAAGGCACAGACAGTGCAGTAAAAGCAGCAAGAAATTAGCAATTTGTTCCTCAAACAATGAAATGGAAATGTGAAAATAAAACTTTTATCCAATTAATTGTTTTGTAGAAAATGAAACATATACCATTGCCCGGACTTTGCTGCATAGTCCATGGAAAAAGATTCATGCATAAGGACTGCTACAAATACACAATACAAATATGGTGAATTATTTTCTTTTAAATATCAGTCTCGTGTCATGCCTAAAGCATTTTTATAGATCTTTGTTTTGTTTCCAAATGTGGATAAAAAATTAAATGACTAACATCAAAACAGTAAACTTTATTTGAGTGAGTTCCATAACATTTGGGACAAGACATTTTTCTTGATTTGACTCTGTGTTTCACAATTATTGTCATCAAACAATTCACATGTGGTGAGAATGCAGATTTTCATCTTGGTTTGGTTTCACCACCAGAAATCAGGGCACCATAATGTTGGTACATATTAATGTTATGTAAATTAAAATAATCATGTTTAGTAGTTGGTTGTGACTGCTTGTGATCCATATACAGTACATGATCAGGCACTGAGGTGATGCTCTGCCAGGCCTCTACAGCAGCCATCTTCAGCTCCTGCTTGTTTGAAAAGCTAGTTACCCTTAGTGACATTAAAGTGACTGGAAAAGTTTGAAATAACCAGTTTTGAAATAGAGCCTTTTCCAGAACTCCAGAATAGTGCAGGCAATTTTAGGTATTTCTTAGCAAAGTGTAACCTGGCCATCCTGTATTTGTAGTTTTTGTAATTTGTGGTTGTGGTAATTAGTGGTTTACATCTTGCAGTGTAGCCTCTGTAGTTCTGTTTGTGAAGTATTGTGGACACATCCACACCTGCCTCCTGAAGAGTGTTTCTTATCTGTAGGACAGGTGTTTGGATGTTTTTCCTAATTATGGTGAGAGTTCTTTGGTCCTGAACTGTATTGCCCGTCCTTGCCCTACTATGTCCTTTGTGATTACTGAGCTCACCAATGCTTTTAATGATGCTTTGTGTTATGTTCCTGTGTTCTGTGTGTTAGTGTATCATTGTTTAGTATTATTTATTCTTGTAATTTATTATTTTTCATATTTCATGTCTGGTTCTGTTTATTTTCATTAGTCTTTGCACTCGTCCTCCCCTCTTATGTCTGCGTCTGAATGTTTTCCAGTCGAGTCACTCCCCTGTCTGCGTGCTCCACTATTCAGGTGTTTACGGTAGTTCCGGGGTTCAGTCTTCCTTCCAATCTTACATTCCTTACTTCCTGCTTTCTCTCCATATCATGTTTGTACATAGCACTAATATACTAATCCCAACTAACATAGAATTTGTACAGTACTAATTATACTAACACACTAATATGTTTGTCAAACTAACAAACTAACATTCACTAGTTTTGTGTATTTGTAATTTAAATCACTTAACTAACTTACTAACGCATCTCCAGTTTCAATTCTGTTCTGTAACTCCGCCTCCCTATTCTATCACTGATGACTTGCTTAGTTTCAGCGAAGTATTCGCACCTGTCTCTCTCTATCTCTGCATCTCCTGATTCTCTGCAATTGTCTACTCTCTAGTCCGGAGCCGTTTGTATTACATGTGTGTCAGTGTGAATCCAGTCCGCGTTTTCGTTTCCCCCTCGTTATTGTCCTATTACCCTTTCATGTGTCTCACCTGATGTTTATTTGTTAGACCGCCCTCACTCCCATGCCCCGCCTAGTTTGTCTCATTCCTCACTCAGTCCTTTTCAGTTGCACTCTGCTAGTTCGTCTTGTCCTGTTCTGTTCCCGAGCCCTTGTTTCCGTCCCCCAGTTCCAGCCTCCTTGTTTTCCTTGCCCTTGCCCTTGCCCTTGCCCCTGCCCCTGGTTTTCTGGTTTTGACCCCTGCCTGCTTCCTTGGACTCTTCTTTGTGTTTTGGATTTTTGTACCTCTGCCTGTTTGGACTGACCCCCTGGATTTGGACCTTGGCTTGTTTTTTGACTACGCTCTGTCTGCCCCTGCTGTATTAAATCAACATTTTTCTGTACCCCTGTCTGCTTCTGGTTCCTCTGTTCCCCCCGGCATAACACTTTGTTGATTTTGGTTAGCCGAGGGTTTGGCCTGTGACTCTGAATGTTTTGTACTTCATAATGACTTCCTTGACAACTCAGGTCCTCATGTTGACAAAAAGTCTCCAATAGTAATCGAAAGCCTACAATCAAGACCTGATACTGAAAGCTCTCTTGTGCTGTACCTGCGCCAAAGAAGCAATTAAACACACATGACTAATGTCAGGCATTATGACGGAAGAACCAGTCGCAACCCAGACCTTGGCAAAACTGATGTCTTTATTAGACGGAACATGGATCAAATAGGCAGTGGTTGAATACCGGCAAACAGGAACAATAAGGGTAGTTATAAAAAATCTGGCAAAGAAACAGGGAAACTAGGTGGGCATAAATACACTGACAAATTAACTGAGATGACGAACAGGTGTGAGTGCAGGGAGGTAGGTAACGAGACACAGGTGAGCGAAAGATAAAAAATTAACAAGAACAAGAAACACAAAAACAAAGGCAGGAAACGCCTTTCGACAGGATGAAACCGAATTTGATATTAAAAAATACCCTTTAATAAAAGCTGAGAATCTGCACTTTAACCACATTTTAATTGTTTCATTACAATGATATAATTGTGGAGGCCAGAGACAAATCAAGAAAGAAATGTCCCAGGTATTATTCAGCTCATTGTATGTAGGTTGGTATGTTCATGCAGTGAGTCTAAGCCATAACTTTAACTACAAATATAATCGGCAACTAAAATAAAAGCAAACCATTAACCGGCACTAAGGAACACTATTGGAACGTTGCGCCATTCCATAAATAGCGCAAACTTTACCCTGACATGGAAAGTGTAACAAAGAAATCTCAGTCACCGTGCCCCGTGTGTTTAAACACTTGCTCTTGCGGTCATTGATTCAACCTGATGAAAGCTGATTTCTCCCTATTCACGTGGTATAATTAATTGAGGTTGTGTCGTCATGGAATTAGTGTGTCTGTGTGTGTGTGTGTGTGTGTGTGAGAGAGAGAGAGAGAGAGAGAGAGGGAGAGTATGCGTGCGTGCGCCTGGCCTGTGTGTGTGTGTGTGTGTGTGTGTGTGTTTGAGCATGCCTCGCTTTCAAGGTGGGACTTTGCCCACCACTCCCTCCTCTCATTTTATATATAACCAGCACTTTGGTGGACAGCAGGAAACAGGTAAAGACCCTTTCTCTCACACTCTCCCAGCAGGGCTTCTCACTGTACTTCCTGGGTGAAGGTAAGAGCAATGCACACCTGTCTCTCTCAGGACTTATGTGCTTTAAGAATTTACTTCTCTCTAAAGTAACTGTTAAACCTTTTATTATCATTAAGCCTTTTTCATAGAATATTGAAGGGAAAGAGTGAAAATATCAGTCAGACTTTTTCCCTTTGACAAGAGACCTTGTAAAGATTTTCACTCAGAATACTTCAGTCATGTTTGTAGTTTGGTGATGGGTCATACTACATTATGTACAGTAACATCCCATTAATTATAGCGTCTACATTTCAAGGTAGCGTTTATTCTTAAACTAAATGTTGACAAGCGAATGTTGATAACCCATATAAATGTATAAATTTACATACTCACATGTACTACGTATGCTCACTACTTTCAGCCTCGATACAGCTTAAAGGTGAGTGGGCAGGAATATGTCACTGTTATTGATATATCTTATTGTTCTCTACACAAGGGTAGAGCCCCCCCCCCCTCAGAAAAATATTATTGATGGGTGTTTGTCATGGAACATATTGGTTGAAGTCAAGGCGCAAAATTGTTGAAATTCACTGAAAACTGAAAAAAGAATAAATCACAGTTTTTTTTTTAAAACCTTCATTGATTACATGAATTAATAGAAATCATTTTCAGTAGTGGGACAAAGATTAAAATAACATCTGTAGCGACAATAGCGGGTGCTTAAAAGTTTAAAGAAAAAATCAATGGTTCCCATGAGTCCGTTTTCAATTCTTTAACATTTTGGTAGAATAATGTGCATTGTGAGGTTTGAGTCTGTGATGAGCACCTGCTATCACTGATGTGACCATAATGGAGAAGGAGTTCTGGGCATTAGCACTGTTGACAGGGGCACTTCCACATTTCACAATCTGTATACACTGTTGCACTTTGTTTCTCCCAGCATTGGCAATAGGCTATTGTTAAAATGCGTAAGCCTATAAAAATAGCACCATAGCCATACATTCAGGGTAACAGTTAAGCCAGTCATCCAGAACTTTCAAAAAACATAGAAACAGAAATTACAAAAAACAGGGGAAATTGCAAAAATGGCAAAAAATTGGGAAAGTCAAGAATCCATGCCCTGTGACTTCCATGACAAACACCTGCCTTACTGCTCAGTATATCCCAATAACATTATGAAATCCCCATCTTTATTTAATGAAATGACTTTTGTCATCATCTTGCTCTATTATAGGGAGGGTTATTTTGCCTGTTTTGTAATATTGTGCGGTTGTAACCCCTCCTATCTCCCTGTAAACTATGTCCTTATGTCTAAGCGTATTTATCTTCAAACATTTTTCAACCCTACAGAGTGACTTGTGCCTGACTTTAAATATCCCTGACACTGTAAAACCATAACATTTCTCAGACATAACACAGAAATCTACAATCAGTCACTTTATTTACCTTCCCAGTTTGATATTCCATATAATTTCTCCTTCAGTGTATTGGTCTTTTCTTTAAGAAAGGGTAAATTGTGTACTTCATCATAACCTTAAGAGTCTCTGTTTTGGGACATTGCAAATGAGCGGAAAAGCTTATCATTACCGGGTCAGTTTACTACTGTACGATGGAGAGACCGTGAGTGCATAATTAGTCACCAAGTTTGTCGATAGCCATGAGCTCTTATCTTTCAAGTCACAAAAATAGGTACAGCATATTCTTCAGAGCAGGAGGTCTTGGGACCTGGGAAATGGTTGGCGAGATGTTGCTAAGTTCGAGTCATTCATTAATCTGTGGGGGATTTCCCTGCTACTCGTCAGGGAAATCGTCCCCTCCTTATTTATGCGTCTAAAATGAGTTTCGATGACCCCCCCCCCCCACAGCTTACGTTCAACTGGGCTCTGGATGGTCTAAATAATTTACCACTCATGTGACACCTAGCCATGGGAACACAGGTGGTTTATCGGTATACTGTAAAAAAATGTTGTGATATAATCAGATAAACTGACAGCCCTACAATTTCCAGAGGCCTGTAAAATCACGTTCATCCAATTCAGACTGCATATATGACCCATTTCAGATGCAGTTTGGTGCCAGTCGTCTTTATAATGCTGTTGAACCCCATGGTAACGTTCGTCTCTGTGGAGCACGTGAATAGTGAAAATACAGCTGAGAGTGACGCACAAAGAACACAACAACAGGACAAGGGCCATAAAACAAGCCAGGAATAGATCCATATATTGCAGCTGTAGGCCAAGAGAAGGCAGACAATAAAATAATTAATTGTTATAGCCTTGTGCTGAACAGCCACCTGACGCTACCAGGAAACACTTTGTTTCCGTGTTCCTGATTATTCTTATGGTAGCTCATTTTATAGCTGGACTATTCGTTTAGGCTACCTGTGGTTGACATAAATATTTTACAACATATTTTAAACACATAGCTAAACTGTTTCACAACACATTCAATTGTCTATTTCTATTTTAAAATGGTTGGTTTAGCTTTCAGTTAATACCTTAAATTACCAATAGCCCACAAAGTGTCACAGAATATCTTTTACAGTTAAAAGAAAGGCCATTAACATGTTTTTCCTGGTATGCAAACTTCCTCAAGCAGTACCTTTAAAACAGCAGCATCAGTTTATTTCATGGACATTGACTTCTGAATGAACTTTCCTTGTACTGATTAACATTATTGCTCTAAACAACTGATTGTGCTTTTTGGCACTACATGATATTACATGACTTTCACTTGAATTCACTTTACAGCACAAATCTTAGATGTTTATTTTTTGTTTTATGCATTATCTACTTGTGTGTCATTACTATGTGGGTCAGTAAAAAAAATAACAAATTTGAGATTTTCAAACATTCATTTTCAAAGAAATTCAATGTTACAGAAAAAGGTTTAGTAATAGACCACTTTTCACATAAAAACTTGTCCGAGGCTGTCTGAGATTATTGGATTTTCAGAAAAAAAAAATTATATTCACAAACTTTACATTTCATAAATGTTTGAAAGCATCTTTGCTTTACAGAATTGTTTTGCATGTGCCCCAGACTTTTGCATAGTATGGTACATCTGAACTATGTGTGCATCTAAACTGACCATGTGAATTATTGTCTCTTTTCATTTATTTTCAGCAAGAAAGAAAACATTAAAATGGGTTGCTTCGGGTTTCTCAAAATTATGATGTTCGTGTTCAATGGAGTGATCTTTGTAAGTCTTAACTTTTTTTTTTACATTCTATACGTCTGAATTTCATGTGTTCCATCATTCTGCTTATAAGTGAGGATAACGGCATCCAGCCTGTTCTCCAATGAGTTGCGGTCTCTTGATAAGGTCTCTCACGTTGCCCTGATTAAGCCACTTATCTGGAGTAACTTTCAACAACCGTTGTGTTTCTCAAGGTCACTCAACAGGTGTGTTTGAATGACCATGACATTTAAGTTTTTGCTGTTGTCACAAAACACCGTGGAAACTGGCATTACAGATATGTAGATTGCAATAACTAAATATAAAATGTTTACCACATGTAGTCCATAATATTCAGGTTCTTTGAGAAACATTTGAGAAACATTTATGTAACAGCTCAATCTTTTTTCAACACCTTAATTCAGGGAACTGCAGATTTAGTTTTTGGTCTGAGTTCAGTATAGTATTTCTAAAGCCATTACTAATCATAAACAAGACTGGAATCAGTGTGATTCCAGAGAGCATACAGCTATCCTGGTTGACATACACTTGCATATAGTTACATTCATAAATAGGTTTGTTCCCTATTCTGCAAACAAGTAGCTGAACAGCAGTGTTTACAATGGCTGAATAGATATATTGTTGGAAAAGAACCTGTGACTTCTGTGAATTAAACCGATAACGTTTCCTTTATTAGATTGATTCATGTTTAATGGGTCTCGTGTTACCATTCTACTCTCCCCATTTTCTTTCATAGACTATTTAGACTCATATACAATCGTACTGTTTGCAATAGGCCAGACCTGATATGATTTCCTTGCATAGTAACCGTTCCCATCTCTTGCTCTCTCTCCCTCCCTCAGCTGGCGGGTGCCGCCATTTTGGGCGTAGGGGTGTGGGTGAAGGTGGACAGCAGCTCCCTGTTTGCGGTCCTAGGGAAGATAGAGAACGCCCCACCGGAGCTAAACCAGCTCCTCAATGTGGGGTACCTGCTGATCGCTGTGGGGGGCGTACTGTTGGTCCTGGGGTTCCTGGGCTGCTGTGGGGCCATGAAGGAGAGCAGGTGTATGCTGCTGCTGGTGAGTCACAGTGCCTGGACTCAAGCGTAGAAACAGCTGGTAGCTGGTTGACCAGTTAGACCAGCTCCATATTCAACATGGTCTGACCAGCCCAAGCTAGGTTTTGAAACAGCTGGTAGCCGGTTGGCCAGTTAGACCAGCGCTGTACTCTGCATCAATATTTTTGCTATAGTTTGTAGTTTAGTGTTCAACACATTGAGATCTTTCCAAGGGGGTAATTTCTATGGATAAGATTGTTTTCAATAATAAGGCTCTACAGCTGCATGATAAAAGCATTAAAAAGGAACTAATTTTGTTTGAACCCTGTCTCCTCACCATCCAGTTCTTTGTGATAGTGCTGCTGGTATTTCTCGCAGAAGTGGCAGGAGCAATTGTGGTCTTCGTCTTTCAACCTCTGGTGAGTCACAAAATGCCAGTCAGAGCCTGTAGTGGGGGAATGGTTTTCGGTGGTTTTGACATTGTGATGATTACGCTTTGAACTGTATTTTACAGGCAGAGGATCTGATTAGCCAATTGGGTGAAAAAGCTGTTGAAGTCATCAAGAACGATTATGGGGCAAATGCTGATATCACTGGTCTATGGAATGCCACAATGGAAGGGGTAGGACATTATACTAGTTAGCTGGTATGAATAATATGGAGTAATCGGAGAAAACTAACTAACCGTATTAAATACATAAACATGTCTGTAAATTATTTACAGTATTAATTATTAAGTATCACAATGATACAGTGAAAACTGTTTTCAGAATGCAGACTTTGCCCCAGTAAAATATTTACTTTAATTTATTAATTCCAGATTCGTACTTTTAAAAGTTTTTCATCTGAATACCTATGTTCTTCTGCTTCTGCTAGCTGGACTGCTGTGGATTCTATAACTACACAGACTTCCTCGATTCTCCCTTTTACAACAATAGCATGACCTTCCCAGAGGAATGTTGCCTTATTCCGGGCTGTAATTCAGCAAACGTTCAAATATCGGTAATTATTGTTTAACACTATGTTTTTGTTTTTTTACACTTTCTGTTATTTTACTGTATGTCATGTGTACTGCCCTTCCTCTGTTTCTCGGGTCTGAGAATACTCTAGCTTATTTGTGCTCATCTTCTGTCCTTACCTACTGTGACACTTTTGCTGGCTATTTTCTTAGGTTTTGCATTATCTTTATACACCTCGTACTGATGTTTTTCATCTACATACTATATATTGTCATTGTTATTCTTGTAAGTGTGTTTCAGCTATATCACCTTTCGCTTTTCTTGGCCGGCCCTTAAATGTGTCTGTATTTCCTCTGGTTTTTGCAGAAAGTCTCTGGCTGCTTACCTAAACTGATAAAGCTAATAGATGAAAACATCATCATCATAGGAGCTGTGGCACTGGGAATAGCTGCCCTCGAGGTACAGTAAAAAAAATAAATTAAAAAAAGTTCCCTTGGTCACACAATCTCTCTCTCTCTCTCTGAATATTTAAGTGTTTTCAAAGCAATACAGTCAAGGACAACAATCTCTCTCTGTCTCTCTCTCTCTGTCTCTCTCTCTCTCTCTCCCTACCTCCCCTGTGGTATCCAAAATTGATCATAGTCAAAAGTACTATGTGAAAGCCATGTGATAGACAATGACAAAACATATGTTATGAAATATGTTATGATTCAAGTATTACTTACTGGCAGTCCCGACCACCAAGCTTACCGTAGCATGTGTCCCTGTTTGTGTTTTTCTTCTTCAGATTGCAGCGATGGCTGTGTCCATGTCAATGTATTACCAAATAGGTGCCAAGAAAAGATAATACCAGAAGAACACAGATGTGCAACATCCTCATTGTGTTACCATATACCATTAACTGTAATCATCAGAGATTCTAAATGAAGAACTGTGAATGCTTTCAGTCTAATCAGCCATGTGTTGCACATGCAAAGAGTGATAACATGCTGGTCCTTGACATGAGAGCTTATGATTTGATGTGTTTGCACTGCAGGTCATACTGTATTATCACATATCTTTTAACACTGATCTTACCAATTACTTCTCTAGTTAAGCATCAGACCAAATCAGACCTCCTTCTACCCAAGCTGAGCACTGTAGTTATACTGTGTGATGAAGCTTTCTGCAAGGAACACACACACACACACACACATTCAGGTGCACACACACACACACACACACACACACTCACTCACTCACACACACACACACAAACACACACACACACACACACTCACACACACACACACACACACACACTCACTCTCACACACACACACACACACATTCAGGTGCACACACACACACACACACACACTCACTCACTCACACACACACACACAAACACACACACACACTCACACACACACACACACTCACTCACACACACACACACACACACACACACACACACACACACTCACACACTATATTCTCAACTGTATCTTTTTTATATTGAATAATGAAGTGTAAATAATAGCATTATTTTATTGTCTATAATCTACTGTATTTTGCAAATGTACATAAAGAACAAAGAAAACATTTTTGACAGTTCATATGTTTTCAATATTAGATATTATGTATTTCATTCAAATAATATATGTGAAAAGTTCATGTTTATTGTAATAGTATATTTACTTGATCATATTTTATCTAGATCATTTGCTTCATTTTCATCATGTGAATATATTTGTTGCAAAGTGATGAATTGATTAAAACAAGAAATGAAAAATTTAACTGTTTTGAACTTTTGACTTATACATCCTGAGGTCGTATATGTATTGTATATTTCTGCCATGAGCTATGCCCCATTTTGAAATAATACAATTAAACAATAACACTGTATGCTACTGGTGATTTAGGTAGAGCATTAAGTGTATAAGTGTATTTGTGCTGCAAACCAGCAAGTGCCTATACCTTCTCCGCTACAATGGGTATGGAACTTTCAGATATTTTTAGCAGCATGAGATTTTCTTATGCTTATCTCAGGAGTTGGAAGTTTTGGCACACGCCCAAGAAGAGGATCGATAGCCACTGATACCAATTTACTCTCAATTTACTATCAAATCGAGCAGATGTAATCATTTTAAAATAACATAGAATTATCCAGACTATGACATTAATACATTAACATATTATTTGAAAATACTGCTGATATGTACAGTACTGTGCAAAGGTCTTGGGCAGAAACACATGAAATTTGCCTGAGATGTTTTGGGTTTTTTGTACTTTTTTGCATTAGTGTGTAAGCAGAAAATGGCAAAAGATTCCTAAATTAAGACATTTATTTTCCAAAAGATTTAATGTTGCCGAGATTTTTTGTATTTTGTTAAATAAAGTAACAAATTAAATAACAGACCACTTTTCAGATAAAAACCTGATCTTGGTTGTCTGGGATTTCCTGGAGAGCCAGGAGCAAGCGACACAGAACTGTGGCAAGTTCTCCAACAGCCAATGTTTGGGAGAACCTACCAGCTGATTTTCTTATAAAACAGTAGGACAGTGTACCTCGGGGGAATTGATGCAGTTTTAAAGGCAAAGGTCAAAACAAATATTTATTTGATTTAGTTTTACAGTTTTTTACAATCGTTTTCACACTTGTCTCAATACCATGTCCTCTTTTTCAAAACTCTTCACACAGTGTGCTTTTGAAACACACACCTGAGCATATCAGTTAATCTTTGGCGCAAAATGCACTTCAACCACCAAAACACTTAATATTTCACCCAAAAGTGACTCATGCTGCCATAACTATAGCATATGCTTTCTCCCATAAGACTACTTTGTCACTCAATGTTCAATGAACTGCAAAACACAAACAACTTGGAGCATTGCTAAATACATATATTTTGTGTTTCCCTTTCCTCTATTTTTGCATCCACAAATATTTCAAGCCAAGCAGCTAAAGAAACTTTTGATCTGTTGGTTTGCCTCTCACAATAGATGTCATGACTGAGTGTGGTAAATTTACAGTAAACTGTAAATTTATGAATGTTTTACTATATTGGAAACCCAGAATAACAATTTTTACTGTGTAATGTAAAACAATATATAATAAAGAAACAAATCACAAAAGCAACAGTATTTTTCAGAGGGTTTACAGTATTTTGACGTTTGTTCTCACAGCGCAATATACTGTAATTCAGAAAAGAAAAATACAATACAATCAATTACTCAAAATACATTTCAATCAATAACAAATACATCCCAAAAAGCAATATTTTCACTATATACAGTAATTCGCACAAATATATTGTCTGCCTATCAGTCTCAAAAGTCTACTGTTGGCCTGGCCCATCCATCCTGTCCTACAGTATTTGGCCATAGATTTTCATCAACGTCACTCCGAATGTTATCTCTTGCTATACACCGAGGAAAACATCTTTTTGCGTGCCTTATCCAGCCCTGGATGTGTTCCACTATTATGTCCATACACCCAGCAGCCATTGAATCTAGAAGTGACATCTGTTCATGTGGGTGGTGGTCCTAAACCTTCACATATACCTTCATAAACTTCATATTGGTACCTGAGTTCCTTGACACCCTCAGAGTTCCGTCAAAGGGGACGGTGTACAACTGTTTCATCCTGATCTGATGTTTCTGTAGCACTCTTGAAAGGGTTGTAGTGCTTACACTGTCAATGATTGGAAATATGTTCTTGTCTGCGAATATGTTGTTGCATATTTCTCTTAGCCTGATGCTGTTGTTGACATGTGCCCATCCCAACTATTGTATCCTCCTGTTGAGGCGTAAACATTATTCCCCTTCCCCCTGTGTGACTGTGTGAGAAAACCGCTGGGTCCTGTAGTGAGTCAAAGACAAATGTGCTCTGATACATCGGCTTTTTCTGGAGACTTCTCAAATCACAGTACTGCTGTAATATACACATGAATTGAACTCCTTCAGTCAGAATGCTGTAAAGACTGTATAGTACCTGTTGGTTTGCCTGAAAATCCTCACTATTGAAGCCACTGTGGATCTAGGCAAGTTTGGTTGAACCCTCAACCTGCTTCCATCAGGGACAGACCATGATTTACCACAGGATCAATGACTGTTCTTGCTCTTCCACGGCGTCTTCTTCCTCTACCACTGGCTGCATCCGTTTTCCCCACCAAGGCTAAAGAATGCAAATGCCAATCCAAAAGTGGCCCCATTTGTATATGTGGTAACGGGGCACAAACAACAAACACCTGGGTAGGTTGTTCACTGAAATGACAGCCAGGTGTTTCAGCAGTACATATGCAGCAGTAATAGTGGAAAAATCTCTTCAGTGACTCTATCTATATTTACCCCATAGAAATGCACATTTCAATGCAAGTATGATCACTTTTGTATAGATGGTAACAAGGCTGCAAACAAAAAAATTTTTATAAACTGAATAAACTTTCTGTTCAAATCAGAATGATCTGTCTTACGTATGTCAAGCATATATAGCTTCATTTACCTGCCAAAATGCAGCATCTTTCCTTCCACAATGATCAGAATTTTATTGGGTTTTGAACTGAAAGTTAACTGTTTTGAACAGAGTATCTAAATGTCTGCAAAATTTGCTGTATTTGTACAAATCTTTGCTGGTAGTGACTGAGAGAGAGGTATTCATGAATTTTGGAAGAAGTGGTGATTGAATGCCTTTAGTATGAAAGCAATGCAAAAATATCCACAGTTTAGTTCACATAGTCTAATGATATGGTGAATGTGTTAAGTGTTTTGAAAAAGTGGACATGGTATTGAGACAAGTGTGAAAACGATTGTAAAAAACTGTAAATGGTTCACTGCTCTTTATATGAATTTTTTTAGATTTATAAACAGATTTTACAGATTTGTGTCAACTTGTTAGTTAGTAATTATGCTAAATCATTATTTTTATCATTACAAAATAATAGAATATATTATAATGCTTAAAAATGCAAATTTCACATTATTTTTTTAAGGGAAGGGGTTTTAGAAAAGGGTTCTTTATGATAAATATTTTTAAGTATAATAAGTTATGCCTGTGGTACAACAGGGCATACCAACACCCTCTTTCTCTGTCATTGCAATGCTTTATGATCCACAGTATACCCATATATGGAAAATATTTTTGCCTTGTGGAATTCAAAGCCAACTAAAAATAACCATCCTATTCCAGGTTGGACTGTCATAAAAGCATTTAAAAATATTCTTATACCATTTTTTGGAATGTCCCAAAATTATGACTAAACATGCTATATTGTAGCAACTTCATGAATTACATAAATTGCGGTAACATAAATTCTAATAACTCATAACAATAAACATAAATCATAAATCATGCCGTGCGGTTGTCCTCTTATTACATCAAGGATTACCACAGGTTCAAAATTTAATCTGCGTATTTTTCTCAGTTGGATGTTGCTATGTTGCTTTGGAAATGCAATGGAAGCTTGCTTTCCGTGGCGTACACAAACAATGTGTAATATTACCAGTTCAATAGCGCCCTCTTGTGGGAAGTCAATGTTAAAATAAAATGTAGATCTGTCAGGTTACCAACTCCAATATGGCATAACAGTTTAGGACAGATCCAGAAGGTGTGAGCACAGAGGTAGAAATAGGCAAACCGCTCAGCTTCTCAAACCAGGGCAGGTCTCATTACATCAGAATCAATAAACGAGGAGTCAAGGCTCTGAATGAGAGGGTCCTCGTCACAGTGCTTTTGAGTGGACAGACAGGGAGTTTAGATGAAGGTCAGTAGCAGAGTTCAGCAGAGTGTGTGTGTGTGCATGCATGTGTGTGTATGTAGAGCAAGAGGGCAAGAACAACACCGTGTTGGGCCGCACAATTTCTGAAGTGAAATATACTGTGGGTTTAAATATTTTTTAAAAGAGAGCTATGTCCAGATATTGCCACATTGAAAAATGTGTTAATGTGCATGTAGAATTTATGTTGATGGCCGTGCAGGGTTGGGTGTTTCTCTGGTGGAAATTAGATTCAGATCAGCATAATTAGATTATTAGATAATTTCTAAGTTTGTGGCTGTAGATCTTATATTCTGTATTATGCCTTGTGCAACAATCAGTAGCTACCTTTTCCCACTTCTACCTCCCTCCCCCCATCCCCTTTCCAATTCTCACCACCTGTGTTCCCACCAATGGAAAAACAGAAGCAGAACCTCTGTGATCACAAACAGAACAATTATCATGCCGTTGTTTCATTGTCTTTTGATGGGGGCTAACCTGTAAACTGTTTTGCCAATTGCGTAATACATTTACTTTTGAATGGTGCTATTCTTGCTACATCAGCACACTAAACATTGTATGCGACACTTCACTTCATTCTGCAATTTGCTCTTCCATCTGCGAGAGCTCTCGAAAGTCCACCTGCTTAAGAGCTTCTGGTAAATAATTAACGCTCTGGACCCAGTAATATCATGAAAGACAAATAGATATACAGTACCCTACTGCTGATCCATCATGTGTTTATATTCATGAATGAATGCAGCTGAGCTTTTGTCAGAGGCCAGTGTGGCAGGGGACATAGCAGTAAACCCTAGTTACTCAAGAGTTGTGCAAGACAAATTTTACATGTGTTTGACTTTTGGGCAGGTCCATGGTCACTCATGTTCCTTCCCCCCCTCCACTGTGTGTGTGTGTGTGTGTGTGTGTGTGTGCCATCTTACAGCACTCTATCACTGTGTCTGCAGAAGTGTCACATTGCCCCACGTTCATTTCCCACGTGTGCCCCTGTGCGCATACATTCATGTTTTGTATGCTTGTAGGTGCTGTTCTGCATTTGTTCCGTAGTTTTACAAACAATAAAAGTAGACCAAGCTAAAAGTAGATACATATTTGCTACCATTAAAACAACACAGCCTTCACAATGACATTTTACACTGCAGTCTGTAAGTATTGCCTTGCTGTGGGATGAAGCACGGTCCAATGAGTTTGGAGGCATTTGAGTCAACTTAAGCAGAAAAGATGCTTCAGTACACTTCAGAATGCATTCTGCTGCTGCTATCAACACTTACATTATCAAGGAAGGCAAGTGTACCCATGGGGTAGCCATGCATGAGTCAACTATAACACCCCCACCACCAATTTTCAGAAATGGGGGGGTGGGGGGGGGGTTTGTGTAGTTCTTTGGCAGTTCCTTGATGCCTCCACACTTCGCTCTTGCCATCACTCTGATACAAGTCAGCCTTGGTCTAATCTGTCCACAAGACCTTTTTCCAGAACTGTGCAGGCTCTTTTTGGTACTACTTAGCAAGTTGTGACCTGGCCATCCTTTTAATGCATCTAAAGAGTGGTTTGCATTTTTGGACACATCCATGCCTGCCTCCTGAAGAGTGTTTCTGACCTGTTTGACAGGTGTTTGAGGGTTTTTATTCATTATGAAGAAACTTTTTTGGTCATCGACTAGATCAACATCGACTAGATACTGAAAGCTGTCTTATACCTGCACCAAGAAAGCGATTGAATATCCATCCATCCATCCATTATCTTAACCCGCTTTTCCTGAACAGGGTCGCAGGGGGGCTGGAGCCTATCCCAGCATACATTGGGCGAAAGGCAGGAATACACCCTGGACAGGTCGCCAGTCCATCGCAGGGCACGCACACCATTCACTCACACACTCATACCTACGGGCAATTTAGACTCTCCAATCAGCCTAACCTGCATGTCTTTGGACTGTGGGAGGAAACTGGAGTACCCGGAGGAAACCCACGCAGACACGGGGAGAACATGCAAACTCCGCACAGAGAGGCCCCGGCCGACGGGGATTCGAACCCAGGACCTCCTTGCTGTGAGGCGGCAGTGCTACCCACTGCACCATCCGTGCCGCCGCGATTGAATATACCTGACTAATCAGAAACAGTTGAGAAACCAACTGTCAAATTACTTTTTGTCCCCTAAAATGGAATAAAAAGGATGTAATTAAATGTTTAAAGTTAAAGGTAAAAATGACAGGTGTCTTGTATTTTAGCATCATTATTCATTGCTTCATTTCAAATCCAATGTGCATGAGTACAGAGCCAAATGAATTACCACAGTCCCAATACTTACGGACTGCAATGTAGATCGGCTCCCTCATCTGTCTTTTCAGACCCATTGAAATGCAAGTCATAATGAAGTCAAATTGCATCTTCCGCAAATACACGCTGTTCTGTCATAATCGGGACTCCAGCCTAGAGCACAACTAGATTTGCATGCAAGTGCGAGTACTGAGTGAATCCCTCTCGTGCAACACATTTAAATAATTTTTTCATTTCTAGAATTTCATTGAATGAGTTTCAATTAAATGGTTCGTTGGTAACACTCGTATTGAATTGCGTTATTCGCCTTATTTGGTGAAGAGAAAAGGTGTGCGTGTGAGGGTGTGCAATCTTTTGTATGCCTGCTCGAGATGTTAAGGAGGAGTCCAGTTATGCTACAGTATGCCCCTGCGCAATTGGAAGGCAGATACTTCGTGACTAGGTGCCTTCGCTCGTTACCCAGTTTCGTATTTTATAGTTTAGCCACTTTTACCGTCATGAAAATGTGTTCTTAATTCTGAGAGATATGAGACAGTCGATTTTTAAGGAAACCTGGCGAATCGAACAAGGATCGTGAACTACTCCGCTTGATACTAGAGACCAGCATTGTTTATTCGGTTATTGCACTCCATTGTCAAGGTGTTTTAGCCAGTTCCCGAGAGAAGATGTCAAACTCATCAAAGGATGCGCGCACGACCGAGAAGTAAGTAACTTACAGAGACCGTTTCCGCCGAAACACTAACAGGAAGTTCCTTTGATGCTCTGATAAACATTAGTGGAGACATATGGCTTGGTCTCGACCAATTTCAAACGTTTACGACATTTGGAATTTTACAATGCTTTAAATAACGGTTTCTGGTGGAGAAAATATAAATTGCATGGTCTGCTGGTTGTGGTTTCTTTTCTGGTAGCGGTTTCATACGGTTTCATGTTAAGCGTGTCGGTACGTGGACTGTGGTTTCCTGGGAACAGGTAATCATTTCCCAGGGTCCACCTCCCCCCTCCCGATTGAGCACGCGATTTTCTGGTTTTTCAACCACTGTAATGACACCATTGACACTGTTATAAGCAGCAGTGAAGAGTTACAGCTTATCTACAGTCGCGTAGTCTCCACTGTATGACAGGATTCTTCTACTGGGAATATTCTATTTGAGAATATAACATATAAAAATAGAGGAGGTCCTCACTTTTTTTACTCAGATAAAAAGTAAGATTTACAGACATTTCCCCTATCAGGGCTTCATCAGTGCCAGTGCATACAGTAACATCACCATCAGTGTCATAATGACATTAATATAATATGCCCAAGTATATGACACTTTTTACTGCATGAGGTTTGCATGAGGTGTGGCCAGAATGTAACTGTGTTGTACTCTAGATTCTGCAGTGTTTTGATGTGTGTGTGTGTGTGTGTGTGTGTGTGCGTGCGTGTACTTATGTGTGTGTGTGTGTGTGTGCATGTACTTATGTGTGTGGGTGTGTGTGTGTGTATGTACTTATGTGTGTGTGTGTGTGCATGTACTTATGTGTGTGTGTGTGTGTGTGTGTATGTACTTATGTGTGTGTGTGTGTGTGCATGTACTTATGTGTGTGTGTGTGTGTGTGCATGTACTTATGTGTGTGTGTGTGTGTGTGTGCATGTACTTATGTGTGTGTGTGTGTGTGTGTGCATGTACTTATGTGTGTGTGTGTGTGTGTGTGCATGTACTTATGTGTGTGTGTGTGTGTGTGCATGTACTTATGTGTGTGTGTGTGTGTGTGTGTGTGCATGTACTTATGTGTGTGTGTGTGTGTGTGTGCATGTACTTATGTGTGTGTGTGTGTACTTATGTGTGTGTGTGTGTGTGTGTGTGTGTGTGTGTGTGCATGTACTTATGTGTGTGTGTGTGTGTGTGTGTTCAGACCCGCAGCACTCACTCTGCAGGCATATCTGGAGGAATGCATGGAGGCTGTAGACCTCTTTCTCAACAATCACTTTGCTGAGAGCCTGGACATGCTCCAGCCAAGGTGAGAAGCATAGGACCATGGGTCACCTCTCTGACTTCATCCCTACTCCTCTCTTTTTTTCAGTTTACAGATGTAACCATATGCTTAGTCACGTGGGTGGTTCTGACCCATCTTCATTCATTGTGGAGTTGTAAGGCAGTAGGCCTTTGCTGCAGATCTACTGTGCCAGTCAGTGAAGGGCAGTGTGGGCTCACTGCAGGATGTGCAGTGTACCCTGGGCCAGGATAGAGGCCCTCACAAATAAAGAACAATGTTGTGGCTGAAAGGATTAGGAAAGGATGGGGGGATGGATGGATAGAGAAAAAGGCTTAGAAAAATAAGGGCCCCAAATTGAAGGACTAATTGATGGCAATAATGGAACTTGGATGGAACTGGAATCAGGAGGATGTGTTAATATGTGAACATCCTATGAATCAGGTGGATCTGTTAATATGTGAACATCCTGTGAATCAGGAGGATGTGTTAATAAGTGAACATCCTATGAATCAGGTGGATCTGTTAATATGTGAACATTCTGTGAATCAGGAGGATGTGTTAATGTGTGAACCTTACACTACATTACATTATTGGCATTTGGCAGACGCTCTTATCCAGAGCGACGTACAACAAAGTGCATACCCATAACCAGGGATAAGTTCGCTGAAAAGACCCTAGAGGGAAGTACAATTTCAACTGCTACATCCTAAGAATTTTGTGACCACACCGGGATTAGAACCACCGACCTTGCGACCTTGCGTGACCCAGTCATGTACCTTAACCA
Source organism: Conger conger (assembly GCF_963514075.1). Classification (NCBI taxonomy): domain Eukaryota; kingdom Metazoa; phylum Chordata; class Actinopteri; order Anguilliformes; family Congridae; genus Conger; species Conger conger. The sequence goes on along the minus strand of NC_083761.1, from coordinate 70,305,756 downwards.
CTACGCTACAGGCCGCTCCTATGAATCATCAGGAAGTGTTAATGTGGAACGTCCTGTAAATCAGGAGGATGTGTTAACATGAGAACATCCTGTGTGCGGTGCGCTGCAGGGTGAAGGACAGCATGTACCACGCTCTCATCTACGCCACTGTGCTGGAGATGCAGGCCATGATGACCTTTGAGCACGATGACATCATCAGCGCTGGGAGCACAATGAAGAGTGCCCAGGAAGTCTGCCACAGGTGGACACGCCCGAGGGGCTGGACGAGCAAGGCACACACACACACTCTCACAGTACACACGCACAGGCTTGTGTGCACAAGCAGGAGGGCTGCACTCGCCACATACAAACTCACCAACACAAAATAAACACACGCTAACGAGGCATATGTACACACAGTACGCACGCACACAGAATGTGCCCAGGACACAAACTCGGTTGATTGATGGATTGATTGGTTTGGCTGGCTCTACTGTAGATGGAGTACAGGCCATACAGGCCATATGGGTAGTGAGGGGTGGTAGTGCCTCTGAAAACTGCCATTTTGTTGCTGCAAAACAGCGCTACTCAATTCCACGTCCTGCGGGCTGCAGTGTCTGCAGGCATTTGCATCAACAGTGCGCTACACCACCTGATTTCACTGATTAGCTTATTATATGAAGCAAGCAGGTAAAATAATAAGAGAAATCGGGTGGTGTAGCACACAGTCGAAGCGAATACCTGCGGACGCTGCGGCCCGCAGGACGAGGAGTTGAGTAGCGCTGCTGTAAAAGGTTGGGCTGCAGGTACATGAAAAGAGTCCTTTCAGGAGGCGTGCATGCTGCCCGTCTATACCTGTTCTCCTGAACTGTAGCCTTTACAAGGTTACCATAGAAACTATCTCTCTGTGCAAATTTGCCTGCAATTTACATGTCATCTTGACGGTAGTGGAGTTTGACTATGGAGCCCCACTCTCCAACACACATGAAAATACACATGCTCACATGCATAGAGTACACTGATACAATATCTATAGCAAGCTGTGTGACTTGCAGTTGTACTCTTAAATGTTCACCTTTTTTTGCAAATGCATTGATATAAATATTAACAGCTAGGTTAATGCACTGTAAATAATTGATTTAATTTCACACATGAATCATACTTTATTTGCTCCACTGTCAGGTTCAGGAAGAAGCCAGCTTTGGGTGGTCCTGTCACCAACTTTAGCAGGTCATCTGGCCATAGGCTGACTGAAGGTATGGGCAGCCAGTGGACCAATGTGTCCATAAGAGACCGGTACATCTGTGGCACTGGTACTGTCCACAACTCATTTGTATTAATGGTGCCAGCTTTGTGCGTGTGCGTGCATATATATATATATATATATATATATATATGTATATACATATGTGTGTGTGTGTGTGTGTGTACATGTGTGTGTATGTGTGTGTGCACTCATACTGCACTGTGTTTTACAGAAGAGCTCCACGCAGAGTTGTGTTATGCGGAGTGCTTGCTCCAGAGAGCTGCTCTAACATTTCTACAGGTAAAGAAGCCCTGCACTGGGATCAGTCTAAGCTCTAATGTATCTACACTACTTCTGAGAGATCATGCACATGACACACACTCTTCCAGCCGTGTTTTCAACACATGCATCAAGGCATATTAATCTCATACTGTAGTCCTTAATATCTCATCATTGCTCTACAGCATTATTAGCATCGAAACCGCACTCAAGCCTCATCCACTGATTAGTCTTCAAATGGCTATGCAGAGGAGGCGATTTCACTGATTTGGCTAAAATGTTTCGGATACAGTGCTGGGCTTTATGGGCCCTGCTGTAGGTGTTCATGCTGGTTCATGTGTTGGTATACATGTTCTCTCCGCTTTCCCTTCCCTCTCTGTCCAGGATGAGAGCCTGGTGAGTTTTATCAAAGGAGGGATCAAGGTGCGCAACAGTTACCTGATCTACAAGTGAGTGTCATGGGAGGAGATGGCAAACAGGCCCTGTATGGAGGATGTTGACATCACTGCTTTCACTGTAAAGAGTAATATGTATTACAATACGGTACATTTTCTTCTTTTGGTCATCAGAAATCCCTCATCTTTATGCATGTAAAATTGCTTATGCACTTTTTCTTCTGTACCAAGCTGGTGAAGGCTTTTTTAATGAATGCTTTTTTATTTAGGGAGCTCAATGCCTTCATTCACTCAGACACTTTCCGCAAAGGACCAAACCACTTGCACTTAGAAGGAGGGGTGTCCCTTGGGATAGGAGCCTTCAATCTGGTCAGTCCCAGGATTGGGTTTCTGCTTAACTTGAGTGGGGTGTGTAAAACCTGCTGCTCATCTCTGTGTTCTGTTCTCGCACAATGACAGACTCTGTCCATGTTTCCTGCACGGATTCTCAAGCTGTTGGAGTTTGCTGGTTTCTCTGGGGACAAGGTAAGGCTGTCCTGATTTCAACATTGTCTTTGTCTCCTCTGCCTGTCAGCATCTGTTCTGCATCAGCGCATTTGGGCTGGACTATGGCCTCACAGGTGGTTTGTACTTTTGTGTGTATATAAGAATGTGGTCTCTCAATCAGGCTGCATTTGTCAGTGCACAGCTGTGTGGTCTCTCAGTTAGACTGTATCTGGGTGTGTACAGGAGTGTGGTCTCTCGGTTAGGTTGTAGCTGGTTGTGTATAACAGTGTGGTCTCTCAGTTAGATTGTATCTGGGTGTGTAGAGGAGTGTGGTCTCTCAGTTAGGTTGTATCTGGGTGTATACAGGAGTGTGGTCTCTCAGTTAGACTGTATCTGGGTGTGTACAGGAGTGTGGTATCTCAGTTAGACTGTATCTGGGAGTGTGGTATCTCAGTTAGACTGTATCTGGGTGTATGTGTGAGTGTGGTCTCTCAGTTAGACTGTATCTGGGTGTATGTGTGAGTGTGGTCTCTCAGTTAGACTGTATCTGGGTGTGTAGAGGAGTGTGGTATCTCAGTTAGACTGTATCTGGGTGTATGTGTGAGTGTGGTCTCCCATGTCATGGTGTCTGTAGGAGTACGGTCTCTCTCAGCTGTATGAAGGCGCCACCTCTCTGAACCTGCGCTCCATGCTGTGTGCCCTGCTGCTGCTCTGCCACTACACCTTCCTCTCCTTCATCCTGGGTAAGCAGGCACTGAGAAACACACACACTCACTGACATACACACACACACTCACACACACACACTCACTGACATACACACACACACTCACACACAGTGACATACGCACACACACACACACACACACATACACACACATGTACACACAAACAAACACAGACACGCACATACCCCCCCCCCCCCCACACACACACACACTAAAAATGCTCTTGCACACATATACACACGTGTATGCACATGCACACAAAAAAGAAACAAACAATAAATATAGTACTAAACAATTCTAGAATGGTGGATCCAATACTAGTTTTCTGTAGCAGTGAGCTCTCTCTCTCTCTCTCTCTCTCTCTCTCTCTTTCTCTCTGTAGGCACAGGAGAGGGGGATGTCACAGAGGCAGAGAGGTTGCTGAAGCCCTTCCGGGTTCGATACCCACGTGTAAGAAGTGCTACTCCACCCCACACATCCTAACAGCACAAAGCCCAGGACCTCACACACACAATGAGCCCAGAAAGGGACAGCACATTCAACACTACAAACACACATATCACACAATGATATGTTATACCTGCACAAAGTGGTACACCTGTAGCGTAGTGGTTAAGGTACATGACGGGGACCCACAAGGTCAGTGGTTCGATCCCCGGTGTAGCCACAATAAGATCCGTCCAGCTTTAACACTGCATTGCTCCAGGGGAGGATTGTCTCCTGCTTAGTATAATCAACTGTACGTTGCTCTGGATAAGAGTGTCTGCCAAATGCCAATAATGTGATGTAATGTAACAAAGGAAGCGATGGAATACAGCTGATTAATAAGAATTACTTTTAGTCCCCTAAATGGGGGGATTATGGATGGAAAGGAATGTAATTCCTACATCGATCACCCGATACGGATGTAAATGCCCTTAAATTAAAGCTGACATTCTAATTTAACCGTACGGAGCGAAAAGAACAGAAATTGTACCCCTGTCCAAACACTTACGGACTGCATTGTATAACAATAGAAGAGTACTATTAATGAAAAGACACTATTCTGGAATCAGCAAAGGAGCTACAGGAACTTCACAGAATGAGGATCCACACCAAAAAAGCTTCAAAGCATCGATCTCATGGGAACCAAATCCCAGGCCACACATAGCCCTGAAATGTATCCTAGGAAAGAAGGAGGATATTCACATATCCTCTGTAGAGTAATTATATGGATATAGCCACTGTAGAGATATGGCAGTGTGATTGAGTAAATGTAAGGGAAAATATGATTAGTTTGAAACTGCAACTAACATCTTTGAAATTTTACAATAATAATATGTACAGGTAAAAGCTGTCCTTTAAGTACAGTTGACTTAATTTCAGCGTACAGTTTAATCTTTATTTGCTGCTTATTAATTTTCCGTGACAATGCTCCTGCCGTGACAGTGTGGTACGTACATAGCAACGGCAAAGCAAATACTCAAATGCATTACACAAACAAGGGTGTAGGTCTCCATAGGAGAAAACTGAGGACAGGGCTCCTGAGTGGTGTATCCAGCCAAAGGGCTGTGTCTGAGCACAGTCATGCTCATTACCCTGCAGGCAAATCTAATGGTCACTACCAGTGCCTCTTCTCTTTGCCCAGGGAGAGAGTGTCAGTCAAGGTGAAATGAGAATAGGGGCACATTTCATAAAGCCACTGAGTACACACACTATGAGCTGGAGGCTGTGTGTTTAGTTAATTACGATTGGTCAGCTAATCCACAGACGTCCTCCTGCATGCCACACTGGTCTGAGGTTGGCCAGGTTTCCACTGCATAATCACCCCGAAGCCAGGCTCTAAGTCACTAAGCGCCTTCAGTTAGCCAGCTGTTAGGAATGACGGATATGCCTCTCCTTTGAGTGGGCTGGCGTTAGCTCTCCTGTTGTATACGGTGTAGCCTTTGTGTGACTCATACTCTATGGCTGACACTCACTGGCTCAAGGATAAGTGTGGGAGAAATGCTCTCTTTTCTGTGGTGGCATTTCTGTGGAGTAAAATGGTTGAAAACATGTGATGGACAAGTTATGGACTGTCAAATGGAGCACAGTGGGCAGAAATGGCCTGGGATAACACCCAAAATATACAATCAATTCATAATCGTATTATTATTATTATTATTATTTACTTCAATTCACAAATATCTTTTTTAATCTTTCTCTCGATTTTACAGGGTGCCATATTTCTGTTCTTTGCTGGGAGAGCTGAGGAGATCAAAGGGAACATTGATGAAGTGAGTCTCTCCAAAAAATGTCCAAGCTTTACCCTAACTATATATATCTCTGCAAGGGCTTCATGATCCCTTGTAGCGTTGAGACTGGCGTTTCGTAGGGGACAGGATCAATCTGAGCATGCCTGTCATACCTCCAGGCGGTGACACTGTTCGAGGACGGCTGTAAGGCCCAGCAGGCTTGGAAGCAGTTCCACCACATGTGCTACTGGGAGCTGATGTGGTGCTACACGTTCAAGCGCGACTGGAAGATGGCCTACTTTTACGCTGACCTGCTGAGTCAAGAGAGCCGCTGGTCCAAGGTAAGGCTGAGGTGGAGGTTCCCCCGGGGCTCCGCTTGGCAGGGCCACAGATGTCCAGTCTCATCCAGAAAGGGCCAGAGTCGGCGTGGGGGCTGGGTTTTGTTTCTGTCCAGCACTAAGACACCTGATTCTACTTATCGAGGTCTTGACTGAATTAGCTGAATCAGATGTTGTAGTGCTGGGCCAAACCCAAGACCTGCACCTACTCCAGCCGCTATTGGATAAGCCTGGACACCCCTGGGCTACAGGGACTCATGATCACTCCCAGAGGTTCACTTCACAATAATCATTGACTTTCCTCCTATCTGTCCTATTAATCTAAATCCCCTTGTCCATGGAGAATATAGCACTCAAATTAATTTGCTGAGTGTAGGTGTTGGTTTGTACTTCTTGTAAACTTTGTCCTTGTCTTCCGAAAAGCAGAAGTCCCAACACAATTGGATGAGGATCAGTGTCAAAGATTGGGCACAGTGAATGGCTGAAATGAGTTGTGTTAACTGCAGCTGATGTACTTTGCTGGCTAGATACTGTATATGTATACATGAAACCTGTCTCACTCCTCTCTCCCAGGCCATGTACGTGTACATGAAAGCTGCCTACCTCAGCATGCTGCCTGCAGAGGAAGCCAGGCCCTTTGGGGAAAATGAAGTGGATCTCTTTAGGTAAACTTATCGTGCTAATGTATACAGCGCTTCACTTTTCCCACATTTTGTTATGTTACAGCCTTATTCCAAAATGGAATAAATTCATTTTTTTCCTCAAAATTCTACACACAACACCCCATAATGACAACATGAAAGAAGTTTTTTTGAAATTTTTGCAAATTTATTACAAATAAAAAACTAAGAAATCACATGTACATAAGTATTCACAGCCTTTGCTCAATACTTTGTTGATGCACCTTTGGCAGCAATTACAGCCTCAAGTCTTTTTGAATGTGATGCCACAAGCTTGGCACACCTATCTTTGGGCAGTTTCACCCATTCCTCTTTTCAGCACCTCTCAAGCTCCATCAGGTTGGATGGGGAGCGTCGGTGCATAGCCATTTTCAGATCTCTCCAGAGATGTTCAATTGGATTCAAGTCTGGGCCACTCAAGGACATTCACAGAGTTGTCCTGAAGCCACTCCTTTGATATCTTGGCTGTGTGCTGAGGGTTGTTGTCCTGCTGAAAGATGAACCGTCACCCCAGTCTGAGGTCAAGAGCGCTCTGGAGCAGGTTTTCATCCAGGATGTCTCTGTACATTGCTACCTTCATGTTTCCCTCAATCCTGACTAGTCTCGCAGTTCCTGCCGCTGAAAAACATCCCCACAGCATGGTGCTGCCACCACCATGCTTCACTGGAGGGATGGTATTGGCCAGGTGATGAGCGGTGCCTGGTTTCCTCCAAACATGACGCCTGGCATTCACGCCAAAGAGTTCAATTTTTGTCTCATCAGACCAGAGAATTTTGTTTCTCATGGTCTGAGAGTCCTTCAGGTGCCTTTTGGCAAACTCAAGACGGGCTGCCATGTGCCTTTTATTTACTAAGGAGTGGCTTCTGTCTGGCCACTCTACCATAAAGGCCTGATTGGTGGATTGCTGCAGAGATGGTGGTCCTTCTGGAAGGAACGCTGGAGCTCTGACAGAGTGACCATCGGGTTCTTGGTCACCTCCCTGACTAAGGCCCTTCTCCCCCGATTGCTCAGTTTAGACGGGCGGCCAGCTCTAGGAAGAGTCCTGGTGGTTCCAAACTTCTTCCATTTACGGATGATGGAGGCCACTATGCTCATTGGGACCTTCAAAGCAGCAGAAATTTTTCTGTACCCTTCCCCAGATTTGTGCCTCGAGACAACCCTGTCTCGGAGGTCTACAGACAATTCCTTTGACTTCAGGCTTGGTTTGTGCTCCGACATGCACTGTCAACTGTGGGACCTTATATAGACAGGTGTGTGCCTTTCCAAATCATGTCCAATCAACTGAATTTACCACAGGTGGACTCCAATTAAGCTGTAGAAACATCTCAAGGTTGATCAGTGGAAACAGGATGCACCTCAATTTTGAGCTTCATGGCAAAGGCTGTGAATACTTATGTAAATGTGATTTCTTAGTTTTTTATTTTTAATGAATTTGCAAAAATCTCAAAAAAACTTTTTTCACGTTGTCATTATGGGGTATTGTGTGTAGAATTCGGAGAAAAAAATGAATTTAATCAATTTTGGAATAAGGCTGTAACATAAAATGTGGAAAAAGTGAAGCGCTGTGAATGCTTTCCGGATGCACTGTACATGTGCAAGAACACATACATGTTTGATCCTTTTGAAAATGTCAATGTTTACATCTAAATAATGTCTTTATCAGACATTTGCAGCTGCAGACTGCAAGTGTATCCTAAAGATTCTTCTGTACTAAAGTACAGGAGTGAACCAACATCGTTTCCAGAGCTGTCTGAGAAATACATTAAGGTAATTGTTGGAACAAAAACCAGCTCGGGGACCGGAGTTGTGCACCCCTGGTTCACATTAATTTGAACATTCAACTGTTTTCTAAGCTGTTTCTGGTGCAGTGAGTTTATCCTCCGATAATCTGTGTGTTTTGCTTTAGTTAAACAAAAGCATAACTCTGGCCACCGTGAGAACGTTTACAGCATGTTCGGCAGGTGTCCTCTCACTGTTCCTCTCTCCTCACCTCAGGCAGGTGCCCTCCCTCAAACAGAAGATAGCAGGGAAGTCTCCGCCCACAGAGAAGTTTGCCGTGCGCAAAGCCAGACGCTACAGAGCCAGCTGCCCGGTGAAGCTCCCGGTCCCCGCTCTGGTGAGAGAGTGTTCCACAGCGTCGCTCCAACATCACCCGTGTGACAGTGACTGCACCCCTGACGGCTGGTCTCGTTTCAGGAGATGATGTACATGTGGAACGGCTTCACCATGATGCGGCGGAAGCCAGAGCTGACCCAGGGCATGATGGACACGCTGGAGGAGGCAGAGCGCTCCCAGCAGGACACTCCACGTACTGCACCTCAAACCTGATACCTGTTAAACTGATTATACAGTCAACAAGGCCACGATGATGTCAGCAATGTAGATCCCCGTACTGACATCCCTCACTTCACTTCCCCTTTCGCAACTCTGCCACAAGCAGGCCGCTAGCACGCCTCAGCTAAGTGAGAGGCACAGCCAGTCCTTATACCTTATACCTTATACCCATCTCTCAACCTTATACATACGTCCCATACTTACATCTGCCATGTCCAAAGTGACATTACTGTTCCGACCACAGGTGAGCCGACTTACTCTCAGAAATAAAGGTACGAAAAATGTTCGGCACTGGAGCACTACCATATAGGTACATACAATTGTACCCCTAACCAGCAATATATAATCAGTTCGTACCTTTTTTTCCTTCGACAACTTACTCATTTGTATTTACTCATAGAACATTACTGTACTTTCAGGGTACATTTGGGAGATTGAATCCTTGGAAGAACAAAAATGTACATCCAGTGTCGCTTTATTTCTGTGAGTCAGGCTTGTATCAGGAGCTTGTGAATGTGTCTATGTATGGCCTTCAGAACCACCGGCAGTTTGGGGTCCTTTCTCTCACACCGTCCGTTCTGAGCTCTCTCCCCTGTGTGCCTCTCTCCCCTCTCCCTGCTCTGTGCCGCAGTGAGCGAGTACACGGTGGATGACCGCTGCGTCATTCTGCTGCTGAAGGGGCTGTGTCTGAAGAACCAGGGCAGGACCGAGGCAGCGGAGGACTGCTTCAACAGGGTGCACATGAGGTGAGGAGTGGCCCTGCCAGTGCCCCTCAGGGTCACGATGAATGGAGCAGCCCCAGTGGACGCCATATATCTGGTGTTTACACTGGGTAATATCAATATATGTGTTATTATTTTAACCTGTCACTCACACGTATACACGATACAAACACATGCATGCACACACACACACACACACTCACAAACACACCCCTGCAGGATTCTGAGAGGGTGTGTTCCCATACCTATAAAAAAAAACAATGGCTTGCATAGTCTTCAGGTTAAAAATAGTTTTTGGTGTGGTCCCCGTGCCACTTTTATTGCCTAGTCATTATTTGCATTACTCATAAGTAAGATAAGGCAGCCCCAGCTGACTAGACCCATTGCTGAGCCTCTTAACAAGCCTGCATGTAAATGTCAGATACACCGAGTTAAAGAGAAGTGGTAAAATGGCCTCTGGGAACGAGACCAAGGATAACAGGCATGCAGAAGTCTCCTAGGCTATAAGGGCAAACAGAGTGGAGGAGAATCTAGAATGTACTGTGGCAAACTGTGGATGGCAGTAATTTGGAAGACAAAAAAAATTGCATTAAAGGACATTTTACAGGTACTAACCTAATTAAAATCTGTATGGGTAATTTACTCCTAAAAGCAATGCAGTGGAGTCCATATGGAACATGTATCTGAATGGCGCTGTTATGTGGCCTATAGACTGGCATGCTGTCATGGAGATTAGGCTTTGTCTGGGGGGTATCTGTGACCTGAAATGGCAACTCTTTCCTCTCTCCACCATGCAGCGAGAAGAAGATTAAGTTTGACCACTACCTGGTGCCCAATGCCCTGCTGGAGCTGGGGATGCTGTACACACACCTGGGGCACAAAGAGCAGGCCCTCAAACTGCTGCAGAAAGCCAAGTGAGTCTCAGGCCTCTGTCGCCATCTGCTGGTCGTGCTGGAAACACACCAGAGCAGGCTTTCACCCAACATGGATGAATGCTCATCTAACCAAATGTTAACAGGGAAATGGGTTGTGGGAAAGTCCCCTCACCGGACAGTGTATTTACAAAGGAACCATGTATGCAAACAAGCTAAAAGGAATTGACTCAAAATGTGTTGGAACATACAGTATAGCCATAGGTTTTTTTAACAGTTTTATGATGTCTGTACATAATATATATATATATATATATATATATATATATATATATTATGATGTCTGAATATATATATTAGCAAAAATGGCTGCTCTCCTTTAATATAAATAATCTCATTAAGTGCCTTTATAATTTTTACTGTACTTTCTATGAACATGACTTTTTCCCCATTTGGATCAGTAACTGTATCCTTTCCCTCTACAGACACAATTACAAGCACTACTCCATGGAGTCTCGCACTATGTTCAGAATTCACGCTGCCCTGTCCAAGCTGAAGGCCCCCTGCAGTGAGGAGGATGAATACACGGAGATGTAGCACAACAGCACTTCCCTCAGGAACAGGACCCAGCCCTGCCCCCTCTGACCTCTGACCCCCAGGAGACGCGCTGCTGTTGAGCCTCTGCTGCTCTCCCTCTCAGGCAGGGCTCAGAATGTCCTCCTGCACAGTGTGAGCGGCTCCTCTAAGGCTCATCTTAAACTGCGGCCATTTCCCTCCCACCCCCGCTGGACCTGATTCAAAGCCCCTCCTCTGGCCCTTTCCGCCGGTCAGGGGACAGAAACACCAGCGCCAAGCTGCGCTTTAAGCCAGGACTGAGCAAAACCTTCAGCTCAATACATTCATTTGCATATATTTATTTGATGAGGACATGCAGGAAGTCACTGTGTAACTCACGGGCAGCCTGTAGCCTAGTGGCTAAGGTGCTTGACTAGGACCTGGAAGCTTGGTGGTTCAAGTGTAGCCATAGTAAGATCAGTGCAGCAGTTGGGCCCTTGAGCAAGGCCCTTAACCCGACATTGCTCCAGGGGGAATTTGCTCCTTCTTAGTCTAATCAAATGCTAGTCGCTTTGGATAAAGGCGTCAGCTAAATAACACAGGCCTCTGTGGGCACAGCTTCAGACCCGGGCTGTAACAGCAGAACTAATCCAGCTTTCGTCTGGATGCCAGTGGTTGGTGTTACACTCTTTAGTATGCTTGTTTGCACTTCAGATATCGGCTGCAGTTCTTGTGTTTTAATTTCTCTGTGTGCTTTGTCATGAACAATCAGTACTTACATCCATATCCTGGCCAGCCCACATTTTCTTGTTTAAAGTTTAATCATATTGACTGAATCATATTTCCTTCCCGTGTCAATTTCTGAATATCATGATTGCAGGGCAGACATTGTGCAATGCGTTTTATTAAGAATGTAGATTCTTATACAGCACGGTGTTTAGCTGTAAAAGTGACTGGAACAGACGTGATCTCAGTGACACTGTTTACTGTCAAAACAGTTCTGTTCCAACCGCAGAAATCATTGTAGTGTGTGGCACTTTAATGATAGCTTCATTAAATGTTATGTCTGAAAAGCACTTGAATGTCAGAGGCCCCCAGGAGATTTTGAGAAGCACCACACAGAGGTCGCTGTGTCTTCAGCCAGTTTCACAATTAAAGCATTTTAAAGAGCACATTGCCACCCAGGCATCACATGGATAACTGGGCTTCTATAGAAATGACTCACTTGGTATAGCTACGTTGTGATGTCATTCCCAATGACTCTTGGCAAATCATAGAATCAGCTGTGTAAACCAACTGTGTATATTTTTCTGAGAGAATCAGAGCTTTTACACACATAAATATTGTCTTTAGCAATGACTCGCACTGAACTTATCCAACTGTCCTGGAAGGAATAAAAGTGATTGTATTTAACCTCAACATTTGTCCTGCATCACTTAATTCATCCATGAGGGAAATGTAACTTCAAATAACCTCCACTGCACTGTGACCTTCATTTAAGTGTTCATGTTTTCTCCAGCGCACACGTCATATCATCAGTTTGGCCATCACAGACATTGATAAAACAAATCACAATAAAATGTGTTAAAATGTGTTTGACACACAGTCTATCAGCATGTTATATTTTCTTCAACAGGCTGCTTGATTTCGGTCAAAAAAAAACAACAGCATTATGCTAGCACTGACAGTATGGATCTTTATAAGTAGCAGCATTTGTAAAAGGGGGATGGACAGAGAGACAGAAAATCATATTTTATTATTTTACAGTTCAGTTTCTTTAATTCCACATTCATATCTATGATATAATCACTTGAATGATCGCACATTATGGATTACATTTGCTGCAAATTCAGTGAGGGCAAATGATCGAAGGAATTAACAACCATCAAAAAAAGATTTTCACTTAAGGGTGATTTATGATTTCAAACATATGAACAAAGATAATGCTAAATTAAAAAAATATTTTATATTTGTGATAGGATATTTTCCATACAGCATCTAAGAGTAAAAGTACTGATTGAGGGTCAGTTCAGCCTTTCATTTCATGATATATAAGGTAGGAGGATACTGGTCTGAGGTCAGCTCGGAGAAGCTTTCCGTGAGGAAAGTGTTTGTCTAATTTCCTGGCTGTATTATGCTCAGCCAGTGTTACACAAATGTATATTTACCCTTATACAGCATATATATTAATATTTCTGAAAAGTTCTGAAATCTATCAGTTTACAGAGAATTGCTTTATATCCAAGGCCATACTTATTGCTCATGTTATTTACCCGAACATGTAGTGGAGGCAGAAACACTGGAGGTTTTCAAGACCAGACCAGATGGTGTTAGATACTATCCAGCTTTTAGGCAAACTAAGCAGTAGGTACACTTTAGAGGTAGGAAAAGGTGAGCATTGCTCATGAATGGCCTGTTATGCTTTGTCATATTACTGTATGCATGTACATGCAGTGACGTGTGTGGGCTGCAGTCGTGTTTTAGTGCAGATGGGTCTAATGGAGTCCCTGCTGTAAGAGGGGCCTTTCCCAGCCGCCTGTCCTCAGCTGTCCCCATTCCCTGTGCTGACTGTGGCTGATTCAATCTGCAGTTCAATTCTCTGTGCTGACTGTGGCTGATTCAATCTGCAGTTCAATGTGGCTGCTCAATACACGTGTGTGTTTTTATATTTCTCTACATAAAGATACATATGATATTTTAGGAAAGTGCTTGTGGAACCAAACACTTTATCTAATATTTATTTTGAAGGATAAAGATGTCTCAGACAAATGTATTCAGAAAACAATTTATAATAACAATTAATAAATTAATAAATCCTGTTTATGGGAATGGCACAGATTTAACATTACATTCACGCAATGTTCTTCATACCAAGATGCATTTCATGTTAGTGCATGAGAAACAATTTGTGGACAATTGGATGGACAGTTTGGCTGTAACCCCCTTATATAAAATATACACTTTAAAATAAAATATTACTGTGCATACGTTTGTGAAGAACTCAAGCTAACTCCTTGTGAAGTGTTACTGTTTATTAAAATACAGTATGTACACACACAACACTAGTCAACACTTCATTTATTGCAGTCAGAAAGTAAAAATCAAAAGTAAAAAGCAAATGCAGGAAATTTCAGTTTTTGTAAACATTCCTAATTACGCAGTTTTGCGAGCTCCAAATTTTATATCAACACCCATTTCACAAGGCTTTGTCTTTTACTCTCTACTGTATTTTCCTGACTAAACTCACATTATTTTTGCCACGAAGGTGTTAACTCGGAATGCCACAAAATGGAGGGTGCGAGTTCACCTTTGCATGTGTGAGGGCTGTGTGGAACAGCTAGCTCCGGCCTCCCCGGCCACGCGAATGGGAGCAGGGAAAGTCGCACTGCTGTGGGGCTGACAGCTGCTCGTGACCAGGTGTGAGGACAGGTACCAATGGCCTGGGAAACTGGCAGGGACAGAAGTGGTGAGAATGTTAAGTTGAACGGCTAATTAGCACCAACATACCATGGGAAACAGCAACACGGTAGGGAAGCAGTGAGCCTTAGAGTCATATAGGGCCATGCAGAGACTTGGGAAAACATGATAGACTTGTTACAAACCGGTGTATGTCTTAGTATGAGACTGAGTCTTACTGCTGGTTTGCTGTCCATTCAATTTAAACAGCCAATTTTAAAGATCTACACTGCTGTATTTGATGTATGCTCATAAACATGTACAGTAAGGATAATACATGCATTCATAATATTGGTCTGCTATAATTACCTCAGTAATGGGAGATACTGGGATGGGAGACTTATTGGGAATCAATGTTTACTAGGTGTACCAGCTTGCCATCACTGCACAAACCAATAGGCTATACTACTTTATAGCATTATAAACATATCAGTCACCTTAATGTAAATTACCTATATTTACTTTGATCCAACCACTGTGCGGTATGAACCATTCCTTTTTAAAATCTGTTTGTACAAGCCCTTTTGTCCTTATAGCGTTGTCCTATTACCGCGCCATATAGATTGATGAAAAGTAGACCAAGCTAACACTTTAACGGTCTTGTCACCCCCTATCGAAAACTCACCTGTTATAAACTAGAACCTTTAATGTTTGACTTTCCCTCTGTCTTCGTTTGAGGCAGGTGCGAGATGGGTCCGGCATTAGTATGGGAATATTGGCACCCTCCAAATTCGTCTGCCAGGTCTCGTATAAAAGGACGACAACGAATAGTGTCGCATAATTTCGACAGCAAGTTAACCCAACGGAACATTGAACCGCACAACAAAAGGGGGACGTTTGTTTTCTATGTATTTTTCTTAACGAAGTTACACAATGATTTTATCAGTCAGCTACGTTTTTTTGGCGGCATGTTGTGCGGTGGTTCTTGGTTTCCCCCACTTCGGATTTAGAAGCCCACTAGACGGGGCAAGAGATTTCGAATCGTCAGGCAACGGAGTAGAGGAACCTATTCAGGGAAGAGTAAAAGTAGTCGAAATTAGCCCTAATTTTCTACGTCAGTCCTCTTTGTTCAGAAGGGGGACCTCTATCGGGAACAGTCAAAGCCGAAGAGGGCCTCTTCCAGCCTTTTTGTCGATGGGGCGACCGGGCCCTGCTCCGTCCAACAAGGCAACGCAACCCTCTGCGCCGTTCCAGCTCTTTGGCGCGGATATGAATAGAAAACTAGGACAGGCGATGTGGCAGAGGATGATGGACAAAAACACTCAAGACAAGGAGGTGTTGGCATTGCCCATTAACCCAAAAGACAGCTCCAAGCAGAGCTGTGCTGCAGTGCCTTTCGCGCAGGTAAAAAGAAGCAACCCAGCATGCATTTGGTCCGTAACCTACACAAACAAATGGTCCTATGTCAGTTTTGATGTTTTTGCTTTTGTAATCAAATTTCCTTGATAGACCATGTTCAACGGCACATACATTTTTCATTTAAAAATAAAAACACATCGCCTATAATGGATTTCTGAGCTGGCAGTGGGCTGTATTTAATGCTTGTTGTTTCCTTTGTAATTGGCAGCGAGTGTCCGCAGCGGGCTGCGAGGCGGTGACGGTGCAGAATAAATTGTGCTTCGGTCAGTGCAGTTCATTGTACGTGCCACCTGGCGGGGAGTCTGTTGGACAAACGACGGGTGCTGGGATCAGCTCGCCCTGCTCCCGCTGCGCCCCCTCAAAGGTGAGGTCCATAGTGGTGTCCTTGCGCTGCCAGGGGAAGGCCGAAACGCAGGCCAGGCGGCTGATGGTGGTGGAGGAGTGCAAGTGTGAGACAGGCCGCGAGGAGAACAGCGTCGAGAGGACAGGGCTAAAACACTAATACATATGGAAAAAACTATTTCCATTTCAGCAAGCGAGGTACCTTCCCAACATATTTAATGATTTGTAGATATTATAGCTTTATAGATATTTATGTTAGACGTTACATTCAGTAGGCAATAGGCTAAACCTACACCAACACATGTGCCTATTATATGTAAATTAAGAACATCTGGTAAATATATTTACAGTGATGTACTGTAAATACTGTATGTAAGTCAATTGTTATTTGTAAACTGTCTTTGGATGCAAAATACCCCTCAGTGTTTGTGACATGACATGTGAATCTGAGATGTACGGTTCATGAAATTGTTAGAGTGGTTTAGCCACAGCTTTTTAATAGTGAGCCTTCCGTAGTGAAAGATAGGCTTTTCTGTGTTATTTTATATTTTATATTGTGTTTTTGTTGGAGCCATGCACTGATACAATTAGTCACTAGCAGGTAATTTGAGTTGCACCTTTTTGTAGGTATACAGTATGCATTGCACCTGTAATGTATGAAAATAGATGTCATAGAGTATGTTTGACTTGATAGACTTATCAAGACTTAGACTAGAATAATTCTCCTATTCAAATATGCTTAATCTGACCTGTAGCTAATGTTCCTGTATATGAAAATCCATATTGCGATGTGACTCAAATTTGGAATGTAGTTTGCTATTGGGCTACCTTAAAAACAGTAAATTTTAAAAAATAAAAGGAAAAAACATGCATTTTTATCACTGTGTGCAAATAATTAAAACTATAAGTATGACACGATGTAACAAAATATTACATTTTACCCCATGGCCTGTGGAATCATGGATGGTCAAAGGCAATGAACCCACTCTCACACAATATTTATTTGACTAAAACTGCCCCTTTTTATAATTTGTTTAATTTGTTTGTTTAAAAATACCTTATTGCTTATAAGGACATTTTGATGACTTGTTTTTGCCTGTTTCAATGCCTAACAAATGTATTTAAGGCATAACAAAATACATATTTGGTAGTAAAACAATGTTTTCATGGTTTATTGTGCTTTTTTCATGTGAATGTTCTGCATTGCTATATTTCATCCCAACTGCTGTCTATTTTATTTTTGAATTTGTGCAAGTCTAGATTTATAATTTGTGACGGTGGCAGGCCAATGTGTTAGTTTTAACCAACAATTTATAGAGACAAAATATGTTATGATATTAATTTAAGAAATAGTTTTGCATTTAGACTTTGGGTAGTTGTGTCACTGCACACTGAATATGAGAACAGTTTCATGCAAATTGAGCAATGCAATGAGCATTAACAGTTTTTAATGTTGATAGCAAAATGTAGAATTTCCTTTTCCTTTTATTTTTATTTACTTTCCATATATACAAACAGTGAATGAATTGTATCCATGTCAGCAGCCCTCTTTCAATTGGCAATATAAATTAAATAATCAACCAAAAAACTATTCTTGTTTGCGCAGTATCTTCTGGACATGCATGTCAGAAATTTCATTTTTGAATCATTTGGTTCAGAGTTCATGTTCATGTTCATGTTTGATGGACGGATGAAGCAAATGTTTTACGTTTTATGATAGTTAAGACATGGATACCTACCACTGTTACACTTGACAGACTCAAGAGGTTCTTCTTATTTATCTGGCTTCTGAAAAACAAGGATCATGTCTGCACATATCTAATCACACTAATGATTGAATTAGGTCAGCAGCCTTCAGCTGGGACCCTGCCACTATGCCAGCTTTTATTGAACGGCGAGTTGTTTAATTTAACACCTGCTGTTTGTTCCGTCGCATATTTACGCCGCGCCTGTCGTTCCCTCTTTATTTCATGACGCGGATCGCGCACAAATCCGCACAGTCCCACTCAGACTACACGCACTAATACCTGAAACTTGACATGCTCTAGGAAGTAGGGCAGCGTTTTGTCTTACGTTGTTCGGCATTCGGGGAAGCGCCGCGGAAAACATACAAATCTACTCCGTACTCCCACCGAGCTCTCTCGCCACTGTATGGGGGCATTAACCACAAAATTTACTTGGAAAAAATATGCGCAATTTCAGATAAAAGCTGAAAAGAAGCTTTATGTTTTTTCCTCCTTTTCTGTTTTAAGAACCCAGTGCACCAGCCCCCCCCTCCCCCCACCCCTCCACTTCTTTTCTTCTTCATTTCTTTTCAATAGCGAGTGATAGAACAAATGAGCCGTACTTGAGCGGCACTTAGTGAGGCAGATGTCACAGCTTTTGTATGGCGGAGCTGGTGTAACTCTCCGCTGTCATTAAAGATGCACCGTTCCCATGACGGGGGAGGGCACAACAGGGGCTTCGTTTGGCAAAGAGGTGATCCGGTGCCAAATTAGGAGCTTTAGGGATCAAATCACCGTCAGTCATTTGTAAATAGGCTTGTTAGCAGTTAAAAGGTTAACAATGACATGCACACAGGGTTGCTGTGTTTGGGGAAAGTTGGTGGGAAAATGCAAATATACATTTTTATTGCATGTTATTAAATTAGTTTACATTTACATTTTCAAGTTTAAATGTAAATTAAATTAAGTGTTAATTGCTGTAAAAGGGATAGTGGAAATAAACCCGCGCTTTTACGTGCCACTTCAGCACACATTGCATGAGAGTATTAATTGGTGGTTTCATTCCCCGGCGCTCCTCTCCAGCCGAATCCGTGCTACGCGGAATGTGAATCCGGATCGCTCCGAGCGTGTAAGAGGTCTTCGGCCTGGCTGCGTGCAGGCTTACTTGAGGCCGCCGAGATGTTCGCGCGACGCTCTTTAAGTCGCGGTAATGCCGGTGAAATCCCTCGCGGGGGCGTGTTGGGCTGTGTGAGAGCGCGCGGTGCTTTTATAAAGGCAGGGAGAATGGAATGCGTCTGCCAGCCTCCAGGCCTGAGGGCTGAAATGCCAGGGCCGGGTCAGGGGCGGCTCAGCGGCGATAGGTCGCCTTTGCGCCCGCTCTGCCGGGGTACGGCTGACCAGCTGGCGACCACTGGCACCCGCCGGCCGGGGGGAGACAGCGCCCCGGGCGTCGGCAGCTTGGCGGGTACTGCGGGGAGCTGCGCTGGGTACGAGGGAGTGGGGGAATCTGCTGCCACACCAGACTCACTAATGAGAGAGGAGGTCTGTCTGCCTGTCTGCTCAGGTATTTATTATGGACAGAATACAGAGAGAGATAACAGTTCATCAATTAACACTTCGGTAATAATAATAATACCAACAATGTTATTGCTGTTGTAATAATTATTCTCTCATTACTCTTATGTAATATGGCAATAACAGTAGTAATAACAAAAAAAGATATAACTGTATATCTTTGTATATGGCTGGGAGTTACGGAATTGTACGTAGCGTGAGCGGAGTAACGGAACACGCTGCACCATCTCTTCCCGCCAGTGTCTGTTGTTGTGCTTGTTTTTCATGGCGTGTTGTTTGGCTTTGCTGAAAGCACTAAGCCCCACACCCACTCCGCGCCATGCCCAAGCCTTTCACTGGCACCTGCTGGTCCCCCGCCCGCATGTGGGGCAGTCCCAGAGGGTGGCACTAATTGAGGGAGGCGCTGGGTACTCAGTGTGCCCGCCTTACCAGGGCAGCACCGCACCACCGGGGAGGGGGGGGGGGGGGGGCGCTCAGGGCCTGCAATCCGAAAACTCAGATGCTGAGATATCCTCACCAGAGAAACCATCCATATGTCCCATTATTAAACATTTAAAAGCTTGCTCGCTTTTAAGTCGTTAAAATGTATTTTTTCCTTTTAATCTGACCGTCTCTTTTCTGTTTTCTGCGCCTGCTATCCCCCTGCCACACCATGTTAAGTGGAGTGGTTAAGTCGCCATTGTGAAAGGGAACTTTAGTTCTCTTTAGACCTCTTTCTGAAACCATTCCCCTGCAATTTCATGAGTGAGTCAATAGGTGGAGGTCTGTTAGTTTGCGTCTGTTCCAGTCTGGTCATGTGCAAGCACAGCAGGGCCTGTGGAAGTCAGGTCATAGGCATATACAGGAGGCTCTCACCATTATAGGCTTTGGGCAAAATCCCGACTTGTTATTAATAAAAGATTTGTACTTGCATTCCAGGTTTATCGTAAGACTATCTTTTTTATTTTATTATTATGACAATTAATATGGTGATTATGACAATAAAAATAGCAATAATGACAAGAACAATAATAATAGCAATTGGACTACTTTGTGTTTTATCCTTCAGTAACAATGCAATGCACAACTATTTTCTGGAACGTACAGAATGTTTCCCCTGGGACGGGCAAGGGCGTTCTGTGGTATTTTGAACGATGACGTAACTTGATTTACGATTTGAGATTACTCATTCCAGGACTTTGATTCTCATTTCATTTTCAAAGAAATGGGTGCAGGCTGCGCCCAGGTCTGCTATAACTCTGCAGTGCCACAAGGGCACAAACTCTTTAGGCCTCGGTCCTTCAAACTCAGTGCCAGGCCACATCCAGTGATAAAGGGAGACAACAAGGAGCCTATTTAGATATGCTGGGATTCAGTGACTTTAATTAGCTCAGAAGGATATCAGGTATCTGGGGCGTTTCATGAGAAGTGCTGAATAATTCGCTCTCATCTGTCTCTAACAAATGCCTCTTTCATACTTGTAATCTGCCTCTCTCACAGCCCTTCCCCCTCCCCCTCGCTCTCCCCTGCGCGATCTTGTGTTTCTCAAAAGATTAAAGAAAAGAGTATTCATTTTGATAATATTAATATGGCCCCACAAGTGACTGGGAGAAAAAAACCCATCTGGCTGCCTTTTTTGTGTGCATGACTTTATTCGGACATTTAACTGTACTTACTGGAAAGACATGCTCAATATTAGGCTAGGTCATTCTGATAAAGGCATGCTGAAAAATATTTTTGATGATGAGTTCTGAACAATCCCAGGAAGCATATCTTAATGAAACTTATTTTTTTTAATTCAATGCAATTGCTGTCAAACTAGTATTTAGTATGGTTATTTTCGGTACACACAAATATACAGTATGTCAAGCAGTAGTTTGTAAAGCTTGGGCTCCGTGGTGCTGATGGGAAATGAAGTCCAGAGCTGTAGGTCATTGCTTACATTCAAACTGGCAGCAGACACCTCCCAGCAGCACCCCTCTCCGTGGCATACGGGGACCCTGCAGCCCTCCATAAGGCCTAGCTATGGCTGATTAAGACCTGGGAGAGTCAGGTGATGGGACCTAACAATGCTAATGACTTGAATTAGGTAATTAAAATCTGGCGTGGGAGGGGAACACAGACAGCGATGCAGCTTGGTGAGGCTGGAGATCATCCTGTAAAGACCTGGCCAGCTTTCATACCTGCGTGTACATACAGGGTACAGGGCACGGTGTGCTGCCTCTCCCTGCTCGGTCTCCGGCCTCTTTGTGTGGGGCCTTATGGTATCGCCGTGCGCCCCACTAACTCCAACCACCCTCACCTCCAACTCCACAAAAAAAAAACACAACTTGCAAAGTGCCTACTTCAGATGCACTTGCGTGAG
Organism: Conger conger; assembly: GCF_963514075.1. Taxonomy (NCBI): domain Eukaryota; kingdom Metazoa; phylum Chordata; class Actinopteri; order Anguilliformes; family Congridae; genus Conger; species Conger conger. The sequence goes on along the minus strand of NC_083761.1, from coordinate 70,284,129 downwards.
TGTTTTTGCGGAACGAGGGAAAGAGAGGCGTTTGCCAGGCCCTAATGGAGAGGGGGTTTTGTGCCGTTTTCGTGCAGAGACTCAGCTGGTGACGGGACCCAGTCGTAGGGGTTTGCCGCCTGTGCCTCCGGGTCGGGAGGGAGGGAGGAGGAGGGTCGGTGATAAAAGCCCTCTTTAAGAATTCATCCATCTGGGCTGTGAGGATGGGAGCGATGGGGAGCGCTTTAATTCTGCTCAGTTTGCACACATAAGCGCGGTTAATGTGAGGCGCCTCGGCTACGCTCGCGGAGCGGAGGTAATGGGTCCGCCGCTCGCCGGCTGCACCGCGCCACCGCGAACGCGTGTAGGTACACGCAGCTGTCGCGCTCCCGGGCTCACAGCGGAGCTTATCCAGGCTGACTCACCCAATCTGGCTGTCACTCCGATGATCACACGCCCGCTCGCTACGCTAACTTTCCGCTGACATCCCACTGGCCCTCGTCTCGTTCCCGCTCAAAACCGAACACTGCTGTCGTCTGTTTTACGTGTCTAGAGATCAATTTTATCACTGCTCTGGTTTTAACCCTTTCCACTTTGCCCCCCAAGAGGGCAATTTCCACCTATTTTGTACAAGAATTTTGAGACAGAACAAATTTATGTGCATGTACATACAGTGTAGACAAAAGAAGCCTAAAAAAACATTGAAAAAAGCCTTATGTTTTTATAGTTTGGCACTGAATATCTCAATTTTTAAGTCAACAACCAACCCAGAACTACTTTATATTTATGCTCATACTTGATGTCAACTTGTGGACAAAATATGGTAAATATATTGAGAGGTATTCAGATTCCACATGAGTTTTCCCAAAACTGCACCCAGATGTCCTCAAGTGTCCCCAAATCTCTCCAAATAGAAAACATCTGCATATCGGTTTGTCCAGACACATGAATGATATATTTTTTATTAAAACAGATTTCTTAATACAAAATGTAAAGAAAATAAACCTTCACATGTGTTTTATTCCCATATACGAGATTATGTTTTTATAAAGCATGCCCAAAGTCTCCAAAAGCTCTCCAAAAAGGATTACTCACCCTAATGCTTTCTAACCAAACTGCATCACATTTAATGAAATCATAATCAGAGCCTCAACAAAAACCAGCTTTCCAAGACCACGATTGAGGACCCCAGAAGACCCTGTGGCTCTCCAGGACTATATTTGAGGTCCCCAGCAAACCCTGTGACTCTCCAGAACCAGGGTTGAGGAACGCAGCAGACCCTGTGGCTTTCCAGGACCACGGTTCAGGATTCCAGCAGATGCCGTGGTCCTCCAGGACCAGAGTACACAATTTCCTCAGCTTGGGCTATATCTGACGTATCAGCCGACAGTCATAACTTCAACTGAAGGCTTAAGAGCACCACGGACGTCATTGTGGATTATCAACGTTTGACCTCACTATTATAAATTAATTATCTGTTAGAAAGCTGGTTTATGAGTAATGTTTAGATCAGACTGAACAGTTTTTCTCCTTGGGACTGACCCATGGAGGCCCTCAATGACAGTCATTTACAGAAATATGGGAAATGGTGTGATACTTTAGAAGGTGTTGGGCAGTTATGATGCACACCTGCTCTGGCACATTGGGTTATGATCCTGTCAGCCTGGGGGGGGGGGGGGGGGGGGGGGGCGGTGGAGTTCATTCATCCCTGTCGTACTACATCACACCTGCATGATCCTTCTTTACAGTGACACGGCTGTGACAGACAAATCTCACATGACAGCTTACTTCTCCAATGCAGGACTGCCATTATGGGTTCTCAGCCTTTTTCTGTGTGTGTGTGCGTGTGTGTGTGTGTGTATGCATGTGGGTGGGGGGTCTCTAATTCGATTTTGGTTTGTTGAGCATTGGTGTGGTCACGTAATGCTTTGAGAGTTATTATCCTGTTGCGCTTCAGATTGGTCTTGGCTGGGACTGTGGGTCCAATGGCCTGTCACTATGTCTATGATGATTAATGGGATAATTAGAGCGTTCCTGTCAGATGACGTTTCTGTACCGTGCGTTGGATTTGTAAGGTAAATCCTGTGAACTATTTTGCATCCTGCATCCCCTTACTTCTTTTGACACTTTTATTCAGAGTATTTTTCATTTGTCTTAATTCTTTTATATTTTTCTAATTCAGGAAAATTAATAGCTAGTTGCAGCATTATAATTCATTTTCTGTCTTATTAAACACTACCTTACTCAACAGTTTTAAAGACAATAATTTAATTGAGCGATTCATATACACTCTTATTACTACTTATTACTATTTCTTAGACTTATTTTTTTAGACATATTAAGTTTTCTGCTGCTGTGGCCTATCCATTCAGAGGTTTGATGCATTGTGTGTTCAGAGATGCTCTTCTGCACTGTATGTAATGTCTGGTTATTTGTATTACTGTCAGCTTTGACTAGTCTGGCCATTCTCCTCTGAACTCTCATTAACAACACATTTCTGCCTGCAGAACTGCTGCTCACTGGATGTTTTTCGCTTTTCTCACCATTCTCTAGAAACATCCCACGGTCAAAGTCACTTGGATCACATTTTTTCATAGTTGATGATTGTCAACATTAACGGAAGCCCCTGACCTGTCACTGCATGATTTTATGCATTGTCCTGCTGCTACTCAGTTGGTTTCTCATCTGTGGAAGAGCATATTCACATTGAGATCTTCTCTCCATTTATGTAATATACAAGAAGAAGATGGAGGTTCAGCTCACAAGCACACAGTGCAAACAAGCTTACAACTAACTCTTGACTCCTTAAAATAAACAAATAACTGTGGAAAAAATGTCAATGTTTAATGGTTTTGTTTAATAGCTTGTCCTAGCTTGTCCTTTTAACTAATGGCTTACTAACTGACTCTAATTAAATTATTGCAATGTTTTAAAATGTTGATGCTGAAAATCTCAAAGAGAGAGAAGGAGAAGCTGTGTGTGCCCTTCTCTGATAGGACGGCTCAGTTTGTGCTTTATTTCATCACAACGAGCAGCACAGGGCTCTGTGGCACAGACCAGGCCTGGTGATTATTTATAGACATGCATTGTACATTAAATTTTAGTACAATTAGTACAATTTGGTGGTTTTATGTTATTACAGTTTTTTGTGTGGTTTTATTTGTTTAAGTGCTGGATTTTATGATTAGATATATTGCAGCCTCTTGAGATAAAAAAATCTGAATATAAAAGATTCTGAATCAATAAATAATATATTTAATATGTGCCAACAAATATACAACATATGGGATACATACACATTTTAAAATGATATGTAGAAATCTTTAAATTATATATATTCAAAAAGAATTCACAAAAAGAAAAAAATGCTCAAGGATGAATATTCATATCCAATTTCTAATACCAAAATGCTAATACTTATATTATTATATCTCGTAACTCAGGCTCAGAGCTCTGGGGTATTTCATTGACTGAGTGTTCATTTGTTGTTCTTAACTGGAATGGCTGCAGCTGAGTAATCTATTTCAGGTGGCTGGACTTTTATCAGGAATAAGGCCAGTCCTTCAGCACAGCAGCTGTTAACCCCCTCCCCCTGACACAGGCCCTCAGACACAGCGAGCCAGTGAGCCTGCTCTCTCTGAGCCTGACATGTGTTATCATGTCAATAAAATATGTATTTCTGCTTATTCCAGGGCACCTACGTATGTTCATTTTTTCAATATTCATATTGACATTTCAAATATTCCTGAAAAATACTCTTTGTAAAACTCTAATGTCGACTTTAATGCGGGTTTTAAAAAAAGAACGATTGAAATAATTTGTGTTGTTTCACAAAATAGAATGTTTTATGAAATGTTTTAAATGCGCAGTTCTAACGGGGGAACGTGTTGGGCGGCGAGCGGTGCTGGTAGTGTGCGGTTCTCCTGAGGTGACGCGCTGACGCACCTGGGCCCTGGCGTTCGGCCGCCTGGTCTTTCAGGGAGTGCTGTACACCCAGTGCACCCTGTGAACTCCACACACGCAGCGCACACACTGGGAGGGGTGTAGAGAGGGAGTTTAGGGGGGTGCAGGTGGCACAAAGCTGGCACAGCCTCCCTCACCGTCCCCTGGCTGTGCCAGCACCATCTGTCATCGGCAGGAACATCTGCAGACCAAGGTGCCCTTGTCACCCAGCGTTAGAGTAACGAGTTTGGCGTTTCCATTAGAGGAACACTGGCAAAGCCAAAACTAGAGAGAGAGGCAGAGAGTGAGTGAGAGGGACTGAGAGAGAGGGAGAGATAGACACACGGAGAGAGAGGAAGATAGACAGAGAGAGAGAGAGAAAGATGGGGAGCCCATTTAAATAACAGCACCACTCTGGAAGAAGGATGGCTCAGCTGTACTGTAGATAAACGCAGAGCAATTTTCATTCATGATGGCTGAGTGCTCGACACGGATGCACCCCTGCCAACACGCTTATCCTCCTCTACTGGGCCCGGGTACCTACCGCCCGCTCTCCTCCTCTCCCCCACGCACTCTCTTTCTCTCTCCCCCACACGCTCTCTCTCTCTTTCTCTCTCTCCCGCAGGCTGACTATTCTGACCCTTTTTGTTGCTTTTTTCCCCCCAAATCTGTCATCTTTTCCAGCTTTTTTGTACTCCTCCTCGTCTCTCCAAAAAAACAGATGGCATCTCTTTTCCTGCTTGTTTATTTATTTATTTCCTCCTCTCTCGATCTCACACATTTTCTCCCTTCATTATTCCTTCTTTTTTTTTTTTTCCCCCATCAAGCAGGTGTGTGACTGAGCTTAACTCTCCGTCCACCTGTTTATTTCTCTGGTCCCTCTTTAGATTTGGAGAGCGTCTGGCTCTGGAAGACAGAGCGCGGTTTCATAGGACGCGCCGTGTCCAAACGTGAGCATGTGTGCATTTGTCTGTTCAAAGTTCCCTGAGACTCGCGCTCTGTGTGCCTCACGCCGCGGACCGTTCCCCTGCCATTTATTTTATAACACGCGTGCGGGTTCCTGCAGATTTTCAGGCATGCTTTTTGGGTGTTTTGAAAGTGTGATGTGCTAATTCACTTGGATTTTGTTTGCTTCTCCCTTATTAAAAGAAGAATCAATTTCCTGCGACTACAGTAACGTGCCAATGTCTTTCTGAGCTTTTCTGCCAACCTCATCCTACCCCCCCCCCCCCCCTCCCTCCCCCTCTCCCTCTTTAGCCGTCTCCCCTGCTTTGGAGAGAGGATGATTTTCTCTCTGTCCTGGGCTTCCATTGTTTTTCGGGGAGCTGTGACTTGCTGGGTGAAGGAGTGGGAGACCAGAGCTTTCCCTGCGGCCTCATTTCCTGCTGGCCATCTCTGAGCTCAGGCAGGACTCTGTCAGCGATTCAAACTCATTATGCAAGACCCATTCTTCATGGAAATAAACTGCACTGCGGCCGCCATTGACTTTCAGATATTTCCTGTGACAGTTGTTTATGACGGCTACGTCCATTTGCCACCGTATATCACGCTATTAAATACAATCTGGGACAGTCGCAGAATACTGCATAAATAGCACCATCATCATCCATGGGGATAGGGGCTTGGGCTTATGCAGATTCTCAGATCATAGAGACAGAAGGTTACATGAATCTTTAATGAAGACTGAATTAATTAATGTATGACTACCATGGGAAAGGAATGGTCACGTCAGGACCCAACTATTTCAGGGTATCCTTTATATGTGATATTCTGTTTCAGAATTGAAAGGACATGTTTGAGATATTAACGTTACTCTTGCATTTGTATGGGGAATTTGGACAGTTTTAGGGCCTCAGAGCTGCTGCAGTTACTGTTAGTGACCACAGGAGGGTGAAAGACGGCAGTTCTTTCTGGTTTTGGGCATCCCACAATCCTTCAGTCCTTCTTCTGCCTTGCGTGTCCACGGGCTGAGTCCAGGGACACTCTGTGACTTTGCATTTTAACCCTCTGATTTCAGTCAGCTCAATACAAACTCAAATGGTACTCACGAAAGGTATTTTTAATGGCCGGTAATTGGTTGTGTTGTTTAACTGTGACTGAAGTGGAATTGTAGGGGTCAGAATGTATTCTGCTCATAAAATGCACACACACACACAAACACAGACAGGCACACACACACACAAAACACACGCATGCACACACACACATGCACACACACACACACACACATAAACAGACATGCACACACACACGCATGCACACACACACAGGCACACACACACACATAAACACACACATGCACACACACACATGCATGCACACACACAGCTACGAGATGAGGTCTGTAAGGATATTGAATACAATAAAAGACGCTACGGGCAGTTTTATAGGCATGAAGTTTGGCCCAGTTCTACTGAAATAAAGAATAAAGAGAGAACAGATCCTGTAATTCAGCGTCGCTCACGGCCACTGGAACACTTCTCTCAAAGCTGCTCAGCACTAAAACACTCACACTGCTGCCGCTGAATATTTATTCCAGAGGGGAACTTTCAGAAGTGGACTTTTTAATGTAACTAATTTGAACACAATCCTCCATTATAGCAATCAGGGAGAGGGCTGATGCCTTTTCTCCTTCTCCTCCTGGCTCGTCTCTTAAAGGTTTCCGCCGTCACGCGGTCGTTTGAAAGGAAATAGGGCCGGAATTTAAGCAGAAGAAGCTACAGATAATCAATAAAGCGCTGGCGCTAGCTCTCCCAGGGCTCTGACACTCAAGATGGAGCCAGAACAAGCCTGGCATAGCCCAGCCTGCCTTAACAAGAAAACACCTGCCAGATAAAAAGACCAAAAGAAGAAAAAAAAAAATCTTTTTCTCCCTCCCAAAGTTTTGGCAAACATTGTGTAAAAAAACGAAGAAGAAAAAAAAACTGAAATAAACAGAAAGAAGAAAGCCGTCTTCTGCTGTGGCAGAAGTTTCCCTTTCCCTTTGTAATCCGTCACTGTGTTCCTTTCCGTTTCTGTGCTCACCTCCTTACCCCGAGGCCTGCCTTTTTCCTGGCTAATCATTTCTCTACCCAAACGTGCAGCTTTCCCATTTGGGCATAAGATGTCATGAGAAGCTAATACTCTGCACGCGTTTATACTTACAATAAAGATAAATACTGTAATGCATCCCTCATTTCAAAATGTATTTGAAATATTGTATTTGAAAAATTATTGTTTAGTAATGTGAAATAATGTTCTAGTTAAATAAGTTAACAATAAAAGCAGGTTTCATAGATGTACCTGTTCATGTACGTGCTTATATGTATTCATAGTGCAGTAATTATTATTATTATTATTATTATTATTGTTATTATTATTAAGTGACCAAATGCATGAATTTCATGAATTTTTTCTATACAAAAATATAGTATATATTATTAACCCAGCTCAGTACAGTCCATTTCTAACAGTTCTTTTTAGTGTAACATTATGCAATGTTTAATATTTTAATATTATGCAATGTTATTTAAACTATGGCTATACAGTGAATAATGCAGTAATGCTATAACATGATTTAAGCGTTCATATTATACAGTGATTAATAAGATTAATAATGTAATTCTATGCAGTGATTTAAGATTTGACATACAGTGATTCATGGTTTAATGCTATGCAGTAATTTAAACTATGCCATTACACAGCGATTAATACTGTAATGCTATTCTGTGATTTAAACTATGATATAAAACAGTGATTAATACTGTAATGCTATTCTGTGATTTAAACTATTATATAAAATAGTGATTCATACTGTAATGCTATTCTGTGATTTAAACTATTATATAAAATAGTGATTCATACTGTAATGCTATGCAGTGATTTAAACTATGATATAAAGCAGTGATTCATACTGTAATGCTATGCAGTGATTTAAACTATGATATAAAGGAGTGATTAATACTGTAATGCTAAGCAGTGATTTAAACTATGATATACAACAGTGATTAATACTGTAATGCTATGCAGTGATTTAAACTGTGATATAAAACAGTGATTAATACTGTAATTCTATTCTGTGATTTAAACTATGATATAAAGCAGTGATTAATGCTCTAATGCTATGCAGTGGTTTCAGCTATCCCATTATGCAGTGATTTGCAGATGGGACTCCACTCATTGGAAACATATGCAGAGTTCAATTCAGGACAGCTATGCTGCACAAACACTGCAGTTACAGTGGAATAACTAGGAATATGTTTATGTTTTATAGATATATTTTTTATCCATTGTAACTTACATAGTGTAATCACATGTAATTCCCGAGCACAAAATACAATAAAGAGCAAGTACTGCAATACTAACAATCACATAAACCATTATAATTACCACTATATTTTTCAAGCACCAAAGGCAATTTTGAATGTTTTTTAGATATGCATACAATATATAATATGAGCCTAATTATCAATATAAACAGGTTTTGGGATTGAGAGTTTCTGCCAACATGTAGCAAATGTCCTTCTTTGAGTTTCCCTTTTCATTTGTTTCCCGATGGACTGCATCGCTCTGCTGTTTTCCTAAATGTGATCAGAGGGGGATTTATGTGCAATGAGCCCTTAAACGTGCTTAAACATTCCCTGGAATTTATGCGCTGTGAGATAAAAAATAATCCTCAGAAAGGAAGGTAGCGCGTCTTCGAGGCTCGTGTTGTGAGCATCCAGATGGTAACTCTTTGAGAGAACTCCCCAGCTGTTCTGAGATTCTGTTTGCGACAGCAGTTTGAGTGCACGCTGCGTCTTTCTGTGAGTTTGGTAACTTGTTGCTTCCCGCGCCAGTGAATGTACTCTTGGAGGTGGGAGTGAGAATGTGTGTGTTTGCCTGTGTAAGTGTTTACATATGGCTATCGGCATCTGATTAACAGCGTTTTTAATGCAGGCCTGAAAGCCAGTGCGTCAGTGATGTAGGTATGGTGTGTGCGTGTGTGTGTTCGCTGCAGCGAACTTCTCCTTTTTTTCCACACATGTAGCTGGCTTATAGTGCATGTCAGTAATACACAGGTTGCCGATCAGCCAAGGGAACGGGGTACACGCTAGCCAAGTGACACAGGCAAGTCGTAGTCAATGAGACAGGAGAGTGAATGTTTTCCCAGGGAAAAGGGGGTCCATGCCTGGTGACCAGGGTACGGGGAGCTGGAGAAATCCGGAGAGGGGGATGAGGGGAGAAGGAGGAAGGGAAAGAGGAGGGAAACTCAAAGCAGATGGTGATGCTGGCGCCGGTCTTGCGCTGAAATCTGTTTGGAGCTGTTTTCCGCATGTATAAAAAAACCCACGCCCTTCCTCTGCCAAAGTTCCAGGTTTAACCCTTTGTGTGTGTCCCCCCCCCCTCCCCCTTCCCCCCGTTCCTGTCCTTGCCCCGCACAATAATGAGACGTCTCAGCACAGGAGGGGATGCAACAACAAAACATGCCTTCAAAGCATCTTCTCTCACGCCCCAATCTTGTACACACACAGAGGGCTCATTCATGTTATGAGCCGAGGAAGGCCTCATTTGAGATAATTAATCTGTGTGCCACATGCTGCATTAAAGCCATGTGCAAAACAGACCAGATGCAGACGCGGCCGAGCTCCACGGCCGTAATCCGTCACAGGGTGGACGGGCAGAAATAGTTACAGGGTGGACGGGCCAGAGCAGGTTCGGAAGATGCAGGAGATGGATTTGCGTTCGGATGAGTGCAGTGGACAAATATCATAATGGCTTCCTGTCTAAATCTCGTAACAGTAATGAAAAGAGACAAACTAAAGCCCCTGTTTCGGTGCGAATGGAATCAAACACGCTATGCTCTTCCATGACTGGGGAGATGGGGAGAGTCTTGTTGTGGAGTAGAGAGTGTGAGACTATAATTGACTTTAGGAATTCAGTGGACCCCAGGTCTGTTGGCTGGAGACTGTTGGCCTGTAGTCTCTGCAGTAACTTTTAATTAAGAGTGCCCGTCTGATTTTGTGGAGGAGGGGAGAGGGGTGACTGTGTTTTGTATTTTCTGGCATTCTATTTTTCGGAATAATTTGAAGGGAAGCACGATTGTGTGAGCCTGAAAAACAATCCCTTGGTGTTCAGTTAGCATTATTTTCCGTGTGTGCATGTGTGTGCGTGTGTGTGTGTGCGTGTGTGTGTGCGTGTGTGCGTGTGCTTCATCCCCCCTTATATCTGCAAAGACAAACTTGTGTTTAAGTGTGAGAAAGTGTTCTTAAGGGAATAGTTCTGTCTGACTCAGAGTCCAGAGAAGTGCTTTGAGGAAATAAAGTTAGAAACAGGCTCACTGGGATATTTACCATGGCTGCTCTTTTCCCTCGACACTGAGAGATGTCAAAGTCAAAGAAAACAACATCTATTTAAAAGTCAAACTGTTCTGTTTTAATACAGAAACCAGACAAAAAAAAAAAAGGATTTTTTTATACTTTAATAAAAGCATGCACTCGATTTCCAGTAAATTCCTTGATATGTATTCGATAAGCCATTGGATAAGTGAAATATGTTTCCTGTAATGGCCAGCTAGCTAAATTATTTGAAATTGTGTCAGTTCTTAGCAGCGGTAGAAGGCCATGAATCACACTTACTGCAGTATAAACACTTTCATTGTAAAACAAAGAAACATGAGTGTCTGCTTTGTCTTGATCCATTTTTAATTTTAAAAGCCGCAGATTTTTACAGTTTCATAAAGGGTGCTGTTAATCTTGAAATTCAGTAAAGAACATAATGCACTTCTTCCAATGTAATACAGAACACTTTAACACGCCTGCTGTAAAAACAGCTTTATTTCCTAGTACTCTGGAGGTTTTTAAAAACCCACATTTGTCTAAAGAGTAATAGCATGCATACTTTTGAGACACAAAAGCTATTCATTTAATAATGAATTTAATATTGAAATCTCATAATGGTGTTTTAAAAACCATTAGGGTGGGCTATTTAGCCTGGGACATATTGTCTGAAAACCAAATAAAATCTATAATTACGCTCTTTTTTTCCCTTCAGTTCATACAGTACAAATTATATTTATCCAATAGAAATGTATATACATGCAACAGTTTCAGTGCCATGGCCCGAGCAAACAGAACAGACTCTAAAGTGCATCTTAAAATGTACACATGTTAAATGTACACTTACCACTATGAACACAATGTTCAAGGATGCAGGGAGCATTCCTAACACACGTGGATATGAAGGGCATGGATATGAAGGGTATGGATATGAAGGGCAAGGATATGAAGGGCATGGATATGAAGGGCATGGATATGAAGGGTATGGATATGAAGGGCATGGATATGAAGGGTATGGATATGAAGGGTATGGATATGAAGGGTATGGATATGAAGGGCATGGATATGAAGGGCATGGATATGAATGGTATGGATATGAATGGATATGCCCCCTGGCAGTATCCTGATGCCTTATCTATGTCAAGCACAGCCACATAAAAATTTGACAATCTGCATGTTAATGTGATTTTTGTATTCTGCGATTCAGTCGATGCATTAATGCGTTGTTTTTTTTGTTATGGCTCACAATGGATGGGTAATGCCCATTGGCAGAGTATACAGCCACACATTAGCATCAATCCACAACTGAAAAAGTTAGAAACTCATTCATGCTCCAACACATTTTAGGTTAATAATACATTTCAATATTAATTAAAGAGTCCATGTCATCCAATATTTAAAAAGTAAATAATTCCCTAAAATTAGAATGAGGATTTATGATTTATCCCGGTTTATAGTTCTCAACTTAAAGTTATGGTTGATGTTATATAATCATACCAGATGGAAGAGGTGATGGTATATTTTTCTAAACTGAAATGAGCAACACCATTTGTTAACTTGTATGAAATCATCAAAATGAAATCAATATTATTCAGAAATATTAATACTGCTGCCTACATCTAGCAATAAATGTCACAGGTGACACAATGCATTAAAATAATTATGTGCTTACTTTCGAAACATAAACATTCATAATGTTAAATATAATTTAATTTATAATGTAAGTAATCATTTTCAATGTTATAGCCTAAGCCTTTTGGATGTTTATTAGCGGTTATTAATGGCTTATATAATCATACGTAGACGTTATATGGTGCTTATGTTTGGCCAAAATCTATGAAAATCCAGTGTTTCTACGGCAAACCTTTGGAATCACCCTGCACGGCACTGACTGGATACAGCCGAAGTTCAACTGAAATATGTGTAATGTGTGGCAGCTATCACTAGAGGTCACCAGAGTCCTCATCTGAGTCCAGGGCGTGCTCAAAGCCAAGAGTCGGGTTTAACCGGCAGGGCTCATGACCTGGTGATCTCTGCAGCATAGCTCAAATTTCTTCAAAGACTGAACACCTGTCATAGCCGATTGCTATAGATCCAATACAATACTCAACATGCTAATATAAGTAGTTTGATGTGTATTTCAATACTTTAAATCTTAAAAAGGATTCACATGTGCCCATGTAATATCACAATGTAATAATCAAAAGATATCACTATTATGCACATACTGACACAATCTGTGAGAGTTGACTTTACGTCTGGTGTTTCTTTTGGGCATGAAAAACCCAGACTTGCGTCTGGTCTCCATGTTCAAAACTGCTGCACAACAAATAGAGATCTTTCGTGCTCATAAAAAAGACAAGTTACAAAACATTTTACAAGTAAAGTACTGAATGTCATCAGACAACAATAAATTATGATCAGTCATTGGTATGCAGTGAATGTTTGTCTTTCATTGTGTGAGTGTACATGTGTATGTGTGTGTGAGAGAGAGACAGAGCGTGTGTGTGAGTGAGAAAGAGAAAGTGTGTGGGTATGTGTGTGTGCATGTGTGCAAGAGAGTGAGAAAGTGTGTATGTGTGTGTGTGAGAGAAAGTGTGTGCATGTGTGTATGTGTGTGTGTGTAAGTGAGAGAGAGAAAGTGTGTGTGTGTGTGTAAGAGAGAGTGAGAAAGTGTGTGTGTGGAAGTGAAAGTGAGTGCGCGTGTGTGTGCGTGTGTGTGAGTGTGCGTGTGTGTGCATGTGTGTGTGTGTGTATATGTGTGTGTGCGCGTGCGTGTGTGTGTGTGTAAATGAGAGTGAGTGAGTGCGTCCGTGTGTGCATATGCGTGTGTGCGTGTCTCAGTCTGTATGGAATTGTAATTCTCTGCACTGCTGTTGAGTTCAGATGAGTCATCAGTCAGTAATCCGGTCAGCTGCTCTGGGGTCTGGGCTGCAGAGGGGACAGTTTGCACAAACAGGCCACTGTCACAGACCCCGCGCCTCTCTCCCCTCAGTCCTGACGGCTGCGGTAAACGGGCCCTTAGTCATACGTGTAGCATGTGCTACTACGATACTGACTAGCATGCGCGAATGCAGCATCTCTCACTGTTCGCGCAGCAGGTGCGCGGTGCCATGACGCGGCACAGAGAATTCCTCGAGTAATATTCCTGAAGTAGGTGGAAAGGCGGATGGATGTGCATCGGAGCGGAGGGGGGCCTGTGTTTGGGATTGGGATCGGGATGGGGTCAGCCCTGCCCTCGGACAATGGGAGCGGTGCCGGGAGGGTGCGGGTGTTAGCGGAAGCCGCTCACCCGGCTCGGGGCGCACCGGGACTGATTAAGGGAGGGTGTCGGGGTGGGGACGCGGAAAGAAATGTCACCGCTTCGGCTGGAGGGCCCTTTTAGCAGGGCGGGAGACACCTTTCTTATGGGAAACGCTTATGTCCCGTTCCAGCTACCGCTGCTCCCATCCCCCACTGCTTATATTAGCTCCCCAAATTCTGTTACACTGTTCTCACACAGACCCTCCTGGCATGGCCAGAGAGAGAGCCGGGTGGGCCTTCTTTAGTTTAGGTTTTAGGAGTGAGAGAGAGAGAGAGAGAACGAGAGAGAGAGAGAGAGAGAGAGAGAGAGAGGGGGAAGAAGAGAGAGAGAAAGAGCGTGAGGGTGAGAGAGAGAGAGACAGGGCGAAATAGACAGGGCGAGAGGGTGAGAGAGAGAGAGAGAGAGAGAAAATGGGTGAGAGACAGAGTTGGTGGGCATAATTGTCTTGAAGCCTGGCATAGTTGGTGTACAAGTAGATCTTTTTTTTAGTCTGGGTATTTAGAAAGAGCTGGCATGGTTTTTTGACACACACACACACACTCGCATACACTCGCACACACACACACACACACACAAAAGTGCCAACAATGGTCTGCTTTATAAGGTGCCCACTGATGCCATGGCAACCCTCATGTCCCCAGCAATAGGGGAGAAGCAGTGTGCCAAATAAATGCCATGGTTACTTTTTTTTTAAACAACGTTGCCCAGAAACCTTTGAAACTTAATAAGTGAAACAAGTGGGTAGACTGAAATGAAGAGAGAAAAGGGGAGAGGGAGAGAGAGAGAAAGGAAGAAAATGAGAGAGTTAAAGAGAGAGAGACTGAAAGATAGGGAGAGAGGGAAACGAAGAAAAGAAAATTGAAATTTCAGTGTACCTGTTCCAGGCACAAAACTGAAGAGACAATAACAGGTCCCTGTGTCCCTGGTGCTGATATGTGGATTGTTTAAGGGATGGCAGGCCTACCTGTGTCTCTATTTCCTTCAGGCTCGCTCCTGACACTGATCCCAGACAGGTGTGTGATCTGACGCTGCTCTCCAGAAACAGGCCTGGAATCTGTCGCCATGGGAATGAAGAAGTTTCCAGAGTGGATCAATGCATCTCCCCGATTACCACTGTGAGAAGGCTTCTGAGTGATCAGCTGCAGCACACAAATGAATGGAATTCTTGGAAATACATTTTAAAAACAGGTGCACCGCGTATGATCAATGTCAGATTACACGTGAATGTGTGTATATGCTTGTAAAAATGATGTGTAATTCCGCAGAGACACTGCTGCAGCGAGTGGGCAGTTCCAAAAGGGGGCAGTAGAGAGGCGACAGAAGCAGCCGTCAATGCAGCGGGATGGTTTTCCACGAGTGTGAGTATGGCGAACTTGAGTTATAAGCAGGGGGACTGGGGGATATTGGTGGTGGTGATGGGGGGGGGGGGGTAGGAGTTTCTGGGGCAATTTCCATATTGCCTGGGGTCATCTCGGCAACGTGCCCACTCTTCCGCACTTAGGGCCCACTGAGGCATGGTAAGATTAAAGCCAGCGCTGAAACAGGGGAGCTGCACAAAAGGATCCCGTCTAGTGCTTTTTAATTCCCTTAAATTGGGACCCGGTGCCAAGCGTAGCTCCAGCGACGACTGTCACACCATAACTGGGGCTATAATTACAGTACCTCTCAACCAAAACCCCAAGAACGCCCTATCTCACTCCCCTTACACCCACCCCACAAACCACACAAACACACGCAGGCACACACACAAACATGCACACAGGCATGCGCGCACGCACATACACACTCACACATACACGGACTCTGTTGTATTGTTCTTTGTATAAACGTCCCAAATCCAGTCATATTAATAAGCTTGCATTTTGTCACATTGGAATAATAAGGTTCTGTCTGTGTTCTGAGTGGTTTTGAGATATTGAGCAGATACAACCTTTTCAATGTAACATTTCTTCATACTATTAAACAGTATGTTGGTGTAAAACTTCACAAACATATTTAGTGCCATATAAATAACATATTGATGAGACTAACTAATTTTTGTCAAAAATGTCAGTTAGAACCTTAGACCTAATTCTAAGGTTTCGATTTCTAGAAAACGTTGCCGTTTTCTCAGCATGAACAAGACCATGACAACGAGATTTTCTTAAGCGTAAATGTATAGCAGTCTCACAAATGCGCTCATTTTTGAGATCCCAGCATTTGACCTCGTTTCGTTAAATTTTCAAGCAAGATTCCGTATTCAAATCTTGTCGAGCTAATGAATTATATTTATACGTGAATTATATGTATGAGATTAAGCAAAATGAACATGGAAAAGCAACATCTCAATTGCCAACAGAACAATTACATCCTCATGTGATTTATGCTGAATTTTCTTAGAAAATCTGCTCTCTAGCGACAGATAAATTAGCCCAGAGATAGCTCATTACAGGGGAAAGAGTTGCCTAAATTGAAATACAATTGTTTCTAGGAATCTACGTGTTCGAAAATAGGTTGGCTTGACTACAATACTAATCTTTCTATCATCCAAAATACGAATGGGAACGAAGAAGTGTAACTCATCCTTGGAAGGAATAAGAAAGTACTCAAATAGAGTTGGAGAACAATTTACAATTAGAAACAACCACAGTAGCAAACAATAAAACCGCTTTAGTAGGCCTGGTTGTAATTTAGTTGAGGTCTTACCAAGTAAAGCTCCTGATTTTGTGTACCGTTTGCAGTTAAAAATCACTTTGAACTTTAAAACGTTATCCTCTGATCCCACTAATGTGAAGTAGACGAAGACCTATTGCTTGTGGTAACAGACTGAAAACAATCATCTCTCTGGTATTAGCCTACTGTATAACTCATAATATGTCTTTCCGTGCATGCTGTAGCCTACGTGCCTTAGCAGCACGACTAGCAACACGTGACCGGTGAATGTTTAACGAGATGAACATTAATTGTGTATCGTAACACACAAAATCGAGAGGAGGAGGATAATTCGGCTCATTCTGTGCGTGTTTTATTTTTGGTAATTCCAGGTGTAGCATTGCCTCACAATGCATTGGGCATGGTTATGGAATGTCGAAAGTAAATTGACAGTTTTATGAAATATAACGAGGAAATTATTTCGCTTATTGAAGTAGAGCAATTGAATACTAAGCACGTATTGTTTCACAGTTAGCCTACCCAAAAAGCGCAATTGTTTCAGCAGAAATACTGCAATGGTGAATTGGGCTGGATTGTTTTCTTCTTCACATGATCAGTTCTTTCAGTTCCTTTGAGAAAGTGAAGATCGTGCCAAAGTGATAATGATGTGATAATGATATCAACCACTCTTATTCAAACTGGTGAAATTTATCTCTTCTAACAAATTTTCGAGGCCTGAAAGCACGATAGACTGAGTGGGATCAAAGTGAGTTTCACAGCGGGGGCACGGGCAGCTCATCCAGTACAGGCGATCGTGAATGAGAGCGATAAAGCTCAACTCCCAACCTGAGAGAATAGAGACTTCACCTCTGTAGAGCTCTGACCGCGCTCTCTCTCTCTCTCTCTCTCTCTCTCTCTCTCTCTCTCTCTCTCTCTCTCTCTCGCTCACTTGCGCTCTCTCTCTCTCTCTCTCTCTCTCTCTCTCTCTCTCTCTCTCTCTCTCTCTCTCTCTCTCTCTCTCTCTCTCTCTATAAGGTCTCTCTCACTTTGCATGTGTCTAGAGAAGCATGGCAAGGATTTGTGTGTGAGAAAGAAATGAAGTACTAAATTAATTAATAAAGTAACAAAGGTTTACTGTTACAGAAACAACAAAACATTTTCAGCAGCTGTATTGAATTTTGATACATTAATTGAATAAGTATTCTATCCATTCGTAATATCTCACTGATGATCGTTCACACTTTGGAACAGCAGTGAAGTTATTTATTGACTGCTTGACTTACCAAATAGAAGTATGCTCAGATCTACACTCGCCGAGGACTTAATTAGATATTTATTAGACTTATTTTTTAGACTTCTACTACTGTAGCCTATCCACTTAGAGTTATGATGTGTTGTGTGTTCAGAGATGCTCTTCTGCATGCCACTGTTGTAATGTGTGGTTATTTGTCTTACTGTCACCTTCCTGTCAGCTTTGACCAGTCTGGCCATTCTCCTCTGACATCTCTCATTAACAAGGTGTTTCTGTTTTTTGTTTTTTTTGCACTATTCTTCGCAAAATTGAGCAGTTTCTGAGATACTCAAACCACCCTATCTGGCACCAACAATCATTCCACAGTCACTTAGATCATATATCTTCCCCATTCTGACATTTGTTCTGAACAATAGCTGAAGCTCTTGACCACAGCATGCTTTTATGCATTTAGTTACTGCCATATGATTGGCTGATTAAATATTTGCCTTAACAAGCTGGTATAGAGGTCTACCTAATAAATTGAGTGTAACCCTATCACAATGCCGTCACAGGAGATCAATCATAAGGCTGTGTCTGGTACAAGAATACCCCATGCAAGGATGTCAGTTTTAAGATGCACACTGCCATCTTTGGAGTACTGAAGTCCCCTCCATCCATCATGGTCTGCAAGCTGGTTTTTGTTCCAACCAATTAATGTATCTTTCTGACAGCTCTAGAAATGATGCTGGTTCACTCCTGTACTTGAGCACAGTATAATCTTTAGGATACACTTGCAGTCTGTAGCTATAGCTGGTGTATATACAAATGTCTGATCAAGACATTATTTAGCTAATTAAATCATTAAAATCCTGGAGTGGATCAGCCCTTGCTCTGCACCCCGGATCTGGAGGCAGTTAATTTCTTTGTGAGTGGATTACAGAAATGTCCTACTGCCCCCCACTCCAAAATGGGAGCACCCTACTGCTACCCCTGTAACCAGCCACAGAACCAATATCCAAACCAATATTCAAGGCACAAGCACAATATCATCGCACATGCAGTATAATGGTAAGTACTGTGCACGGATGAGGAATTACTGTATTTATTTTCTTCTCACCTTCTTGCACTGTTTTGTGTATGAAAGAGAGACTTAGACAGACAGACACACACACATGTATACACACACACACACACACAGACACACATACAGACATATATGTATACACACACACAGGGACACACGCACACTCAGTCATGCACACACACACATACACACAAACATGTGCACACATGCACACACATGTACACACACATGCAGTCGCACATGGAAACACACACAAACACACACACACACACACACACACTCACAGAGGCACAGACTGAGTCCTGTACTGGTTGGCTGTGAGTGTACATATGGCAGAGAAGTTGGACTGGCAGAGCCCTGGACACAGCTGCTTAGAGAGAGCTGCTTGTTGTTTATCGTGTTGGGGTCCTCTCGCACACACGCACACACTGAGCGCATCCCAGACCCGCACAGCTCCTGATTGGTGCTCCGTCTGTGCGCGCTCCATTTTGTTTTCTTTTTTTCGCGATCCCGGGAAGTGGATATTGGCTGCTACGGAGTGCAGGAATGATGGCCGTCAGGGACAGAGATCCAGGGCTCAGATGGCAGCTGTGCAGTGACTTCTCTGCCAGGTCATGGTGGATGGTAGGGTCTTTCTCTCTTACTCTCTCACCATCTCTTTCCTCCTCTCTCTCTCTCTGTTTAACCCAGCAACTGCCCAGGACCCGGAGTAAACTGTGGCTGGCTCACCCATCTCCAGTGTTGCTGTCACACTTAAGACTTTAGCTGTGTTCCAACAGCAGCATTGCCATTGGTCCTGATAGTCTGCTATTAGCAATGGGACTTTATGTACATGGTGAATAATGATCACTGGCTTCATTGGGTAGACATGGCAAGCGTGGCTTTGAACAGTGGAAAGTGCAATAGCTGCACTGGTAGTAAAAGTGGCATGGTACTGTAGGTTACATGAGTTGGCATAAGTAATGAAGTTGTTGAGCAACTATTGAGAAATTAATCTGTACAGCTGTTAACTTATTTGTAAATCATTAATTAATTAGTTAACGGAAATTCATATTGGAATGAAAAGAACAGTTAACGTATTTGTTAATTGTTAATTAATTTCAGTTTATTAATACAGTTTATCCTTTGGTTTTATGTATAGATATTTATACAATAGTAGTTAACAAATACATGAAGTAATAAAATATAGATTTCATACTTGATGGATTTGTACCTCATTAATTCACGATTAACAACTTGTGTGACCATATTGTAAAGGGTGATAAGTGACTGTAAAAGAAGTGTGTACCACTGGAGAAGAGGAGAAAGCTGGTAGCATTGCTATTTTAATATAGTAGCTGTGATGATTGGGACTCTGGGGAAATGTTTGGTATGAGGTGCGGTGGGACTGAATAAGATCGACTGATTGATGCTGATATGATGAACACCAAGTGTGTTTTCATTATCATAATTGCACAGTATTCGTGTGGTTATATACAAAAAATGGATATATTATATTTGTCCTATAGTAACCTGCAATTACCCGTTCAAATGGTTTTCTGCTTAGAAGAAGAAGATTACACAAATCATTAATTAAGTTGAATGCTAACATTAAACGCTGAAGAAGCAGTAAAAGCATGTTAAAAAGCTTAGAGGGCAGCGTCGCTGAAATGGAGTTGCAGTTACCAGTGTGATGAGTCGACAGCAGAAGTGTGCAGTCTTTCACAGACTGATTCGTTTTGCCCCGCTACTTTTCACATTTCATAGCAGAGAGGCTAACACGAAGTGACTCAGCTATTCAACAATGTTTTCAATGTACTGGGTGGAAAACGACTGTTGGATTACAGTTGACTCTTGTGACATGCAGATGTAAAAGCAAGAGATGATTAAATTATATGAATTTACTGGTTTCAGATCCCTTCCTTTAAAAGTATATATAGTCATCCAAACTAGTAATTCAGTGAACGGTTCAAACTTCGGCAACAGTAACAGCATGGATATATCTGATATTGAAATTTGAACTTCAGCATGGTGTTGCTGTGGACGGCACCACTGAGGTTCTGGGTTTAGGTCTGGCACGGCTGTGTCCTTCCTGTGCGGAGTTTGCGTGTTCTCCCCGTGTTCACATTGGGCTTCCTCCCAGAGTGCACAGGCACCAGGGCTTTCAGGCAAATCTCATGAAAATCTCAATGTGACTCTCCCTTACTTTTTATAAAGAGTAAAGCACCACTTAAAAACATGCTCCAGCACAGAGTATTGACTCTGTTTTTCTGCTGTGTTGCTCCCGAGGCACCGCAGTTGGGACCCGGTTGCAGACGTCACAGTTAAGAGGTTTAAGAGGTACGCTGCGCAGTAAAACTGGGCTCCCATCGCCAAAACAACACAGGAGAGAAAAATAATGCGACGATAACAAATCTCTGCCCTCGGATCAGAGAGAGAAAGTGAGAGAGAGAGAGAGAGGGAGAGAGAGAGAGAGAGGGAGAGACGGAGGGAGTGGGAGCGTGGTTGTGGTTGAGGTGACCAACACGTCTCAGGGGGCCTCTCCGGAGAGCAGGCAGGGCCCAGCGGTCCTCGGAGCAGGCTGCACTAAACCCCCGCCTCTCCCAGCATCTGGAGCTTTGACACAGTTTGAAACCTGTGCTCCCCTGCAGAGCTGGACCCGCCCTGCGCACGGCTATCTGGGGCAGCAGACAGCTGGGCAGGAGCCGTGCGGGCAGAGCCAGGAGGCCCAGAGCTGGCACTGCGACCGGCACTTTGGCACCGGGGCATTACCCTGGGCATAGCCTCTGATGATTCTGTTGACCAGCCCTCAGTGAAAAGATAAAGAAAGAGAGAGAGAGAGAGAGCGAGGGAGAAAGAGAAAGAGAAAGAGAGGGTGACATGGTAGGCAGAGTGAACTTTCGTCTTTGTTACTTTTGACGTGCTTGGTATATTGATGTGTATAATGTGTAAATCCAGGGTTGGTCTGGTTGAATTTTGTGCTCTCAGACTGCTGAAAAGCTCTCTGCAGGGTCTCCTCTGCCCTTTTGCCCTGACTGCAGAGCACGACTGTCCTGCCCTGTCCTTCCCTTCCCACCCAGCACCCGAAACCCGAAACACACTGGCCCTCCTCCTACCTCTGTCTCTGCATACTGCTCACAAACCCAGCACCTGAAAATGCACCTCTGTCTCTATCTCTGTCTCTCCTTTAAGACCCACAACCCCAGCACCCAAAAATGCACCTCTATCTCTACCACTGTCTCTGCATCCTACCCACAATCCCAGCACCCGAAACCTCACTGCCCTTCCTCCTACCTCTACCCCTGCATCCTATCCACAACCCTAGCACCCGAAACTGCACTGCCCCTTCCTCTAGCCTTGCATCCTACCCAGAGCCCAAGCACCTGAAACCACATTTACCCCCCCCTCTACTCCTGCGTCCTATCCACAAGCCCAGCCCCCGAAACTGCACAGCCTCTCCCTCTGCATCCTATCCACAACCCTACACCCGAAACCACACAGCCCCTCCCTGTAGCCTTGTGTCCTACCCACAGCCCCAGCGCCTGAAACCACATTTACCCTCCCACTGCCTCTGTGTCCTACCCACAACCCCGGGCATCCGAAACCGCACTTCCCTGCCTTCTACCTCAGTGCCTGCGCGCTGCCCTCAACCTAGGCACCCGAAAGCGTGCCTCCCCACCCTCTGCCTCTGTCCCTGCCCCTCACGCAGATACCCCCGCCCCTGCTCCTCTCTGTCAGCACAGATGCCCGGGTTGGCCTGCAACAGCTGTCTCGCCATGTGCTGCTACCAAGTGTTGCCGTGGAGCGCAGAGTAGCACGGTGGGGGCTGAGCGGGGCGATCATGAATATTCATGTGTTCATGGAGCCCAATCCGCCAAACAGAGCCAGGCCCTGCCAAAGCTCTGCCTCCTCTTTACACTCCTGTGAGAGAGAGAGGGAGGGAGAGAGAGACAGGGAGAGAGGGAGAGAGAGACAGACAAATAGAGAGAGGGTGGGAGAGACAGACAGATAGAGAGACAGAGAAGGACAGTGAGGGAGAGAGACAGAGAGAGGGAGGGAGAGGGAGGGAGAGATAGAGAGGGAGAGAGACAGACAGAGAGAGAGGGTGGGAGAGACAGACAGAGAGAGACTGAGGGAGAGGGAGAGAAAGAGACAGGGAGAAAGGGAGAGAGACAGAGAGAGCAGGAGAGACAGACAGAGAGAGTGGGGAAAGAGAGACAGATAGAGACAGACAGACAGAGACATAGACAGAGAGGGAGAGAGAGACAGGGAGAGAGACAGGCAGAGAAAAAGAATGAGTGAAAGTGAGAGAGAGACACATAGTGAGACAGACAAAGAGAGAGGGAGAATGAAGGGTAAAACATGGTAGGAAGCCTGAGCAAGTGTGTGTGTCTATTTGGGGGGGGGGGCTCTGAGATGGAGAGAAAGGGAGAAACCAGCACAAGTCTGCATGGCCTGGTTCCAGTCTTCTCCAGTCCCAGGGAGGCTGCAGGGCTCGAAAGAGTGTGAGAGAGGGCAGGAAACTAAAGAGATTGAGAGGGGAAAGAGGGAGAGAGAGCCAGGAGACGGGGGACGGGGCCAAGACGGGAGAGGAGGTGGGGGGCGGGGGGGTGAGGTGGGGGACCTCTATAGCCCTGCAAGGTGCACTACAATAAAACATCACGACTACCATAACCACAAGGCTCAGAGCCGTGTTTCTCCGCGACAGAGGTGTTTGTCTATTAATGAAGTCGCGCAGAGAGAGAAGGAGCGAACTCTTCCTCAGACGACAAGTATGGGCAGAGGATTGAGTGTTCCTTTGACATAACGCACTGACGTGAAAGGTTACGGGAGGGCGAGGCAGTCACTCTTTGCCTGTGCTTGTCTGGTACGTAGCGAGCCTCTCTGTATGCTACAGCGCACCAAAATATAAACTGTTATGGAGATGCATCTCTGTGTCCTGCCATCTGGCCAAAACCTCTGCGCTTGTGTCTCACACTTGGAATAATTGTGGTGTGCGATTGGCCGGCGGCCCTGGACGTGCCGTAATGGCCGCCGCTCAATTGGATGACACAGCGTCTGATAGGAAAGGCAGAGGCTTGCTGATTACTAATTGTACGATGCGGATGACCCCCCGCGAAAGAGGCAGAGCCCAGGGTGACCCGGAGCCACGCCGCCCGGGCTGGACGGGGTCCGGGCGCTGCGCTCCCGGAGGCGGAGGGGCGCGTGCCTCGGTACGAGCGCTCGCGCTTCACACGCACGCCCGGGGGGCGGCGGGAACGCGCCGCAGACAGCAGGGCATGCTGGGACGGAGAGGGCCGCGCCCGCCTCAGAAGGCTGCTGGGTGCAGGACGTGACTGCGGAGGAACAGATTATACCGGGGCAGGAGACCTGGCCGGTGGGCAGAGCGATGCCCGAATGAGGACGCTGCAGACAGACAGACCCTGTTCCCAGCCCGCTATTCAATACATATGCCTCACAGTGCCCTGTGAACTGCATTCATATCAGCGCATGAATCACTTACACATTTACTCTACTCTATTATGTTCAATATACATTGTTTTCTTTGGGTGAATGAAATCTTGCTTGCACAGGGCTCTAGTATTAGTCGGTAATTGCCATGATTGGCGATATAAGCACCTCCGGAGAATACAAAGCAAATTTCCTAGGACGGGAAGGGTAGTGAGAATAGGTAGCCATGTGATGAGGTCACAGCTCCATTACAGTTACAGAAGTAGATGAGAAGAGGACATGCCACTTTTCTGTGATGTGTGTAAAAACACAGGGGACTTTCCTACACAGATACCACCGCAAAAACAGTTGGAAGTATCAGTAAAAATGTGATACAAAAAGGGCTCACTGTCTGGAGTCAATGCTGTGTCTGCCATCTGGACCAAAAACTTTCTTTCAAGTATGGAATATAAATGTATTTTTTTCTAACTGCAGTTTCAACTTTGGTTATGGGTACACGTTATTCCGACAACAATGCTTGGCACATAGCTACATTGATGACTGCGGTGTGGGCTTAAGAAGCCAAATGTCTTAAACAATAAACGGACCGAGGAGGAGGAGGAGGAGGTGGAGAAGGAGGAGGAGGAGGAGATGAATTGGGGTACAATGTTTAAGAAAAGAAGACACGGGGAGAAAGGAGTCTAAAGAAGAAGGGGAAGTGGGCTGAGATAGCAGGAGCGAGAGACATGGGGTGAGGGTCAGAGAAAGGAGAGAAAGGGAGAAAGAGATAGAGAGAGAAAGCAGATGAGAGGGACAGCAGTGATGGAGGGAGAGAGAGAGGGGGACAGCGGCTCAGAGGGAGCCTCCAGTGCGTTTCGCTCTCTCTTTCAAGAAGTGCCAGGAAAACAGATTATGAGTCCTTTTTTCTCCTGGGGGAGGACAAGCCTGCTCTCCCTGTATCTCCCTCCCTCCCTCCAAACCATCCGCTTTGCCTCAGATAATGGTGATTCCTGCTAACAGTGTGAAAAACACCACATGGACACATTTTAAATAAGGTCAGTAAAGTTCAAACTTCTCAGCTCGCCACCATTCTCCAAAGCGCTCAGGTGTGTGTGTGTGTGTGTGTGTGAGTGTGTGTGCGTGTGTGCGCGCTATGTTTTATATATTGTCCAAGTCTTATTTATTTATTTTTTGCACTCACACTGTTTCTCTAGTACACATGCAGCTACAGCCATCTCAGGAACCGTTGCAGATGATTCAAAGAACAGTATGATAACCATGTTTATTCTGAAGTACATCTGTGTGATATTCATCCACACTATTCCAGTGCCTGGCAGCGGTCTGACACAGTCCCTCACCATACACATATACACACACACGGGCCTAGTCACACACTCTCTCTCATGCACACACACTGGCAGAGTTGCACAAACACACTCCATGTCTCTCACTCTCTCACACACACACAAACACACACACACAGGTACGCACACATAAACACACACACACACTCTCTCTCTCACACACGCACACACACTCTGTCTCTCTCTTACACACGCACACACACGCACACACACAGGCACGCACACACACACACACACACACACACTCTCTCTCTCACACACACACACACACACTCTCTCATGCACACACACTGGCAGAGTTGCACAAACACACCATTTCTCTCACACACACACACACACAGGCATGCACACACACACACACACACTCTCTCTCTCTCTCTCACACACACACACACACTCACTCTCTCACACACACACACACACTCTCTCTCTCTCACACACACACACACACACTCTCTCACACACACACACACACACTCTCACACACACACACACACACTCTCTCTCACACACACACACACACACACACACTCTCTCTCACACACACACACACACACGCACACACACACACACACTCACTCTCACACACACACACACACACACACACACACACTCTCACACACACGCACACACACACTCTCTCTCTCTCTCTCTCACACACACACACACAGGCACGCACCGGTGCCAGTCGCTCTGTCTATCAGACCTATAAACCTCCCTTGCCATTGTAAGATAAGCGGAGCGCTCATCGCGCGGCCTCCGGAGAAATGCCTTCTTTGAGCGGCGCTGTGCAGGAGGCTGATTAAGTGGAAGAGCAGGGGGCAGTCGGAGAGGAACCCATTTTCCTGTGTTCTCCTTTCCTGGCAGAACATCCTGCCATCAATCAATCACAGCCCCGCCGCCACCGCGCTCTGCCCTCAGACGACGGCCACCCCGCGGCCTCTTCTCTAATTACACCTCCAGCCCCTCGCAGTGCCGCCCCTGCTTCCCGCTTCAAAATGGCCGCCCGGCATGCCAGAGCGCGCTCACTCTCGCAGTTAGAACAGCGCCTCCTGAAGGTCGTCGGGTCTGAAGGGCGCGGGGAACTTCAACTAATAAAGAGACGGTCCACAAAATGGATGAACATCCTGGTCTGTCCACATCGTCAAACTAAATCTTTAGCAAACTAAATTCATGTAGCCAGCCACTGTTTCTTTCACCCTGAGCAGACCAATCACTGCACTGCAGAACTTTTTCAGCTGGTGAAGAAGAAGGCAGGTTACAGTTACACTCATAAAAAGTATTACATTTTACAATTATGGACAGTGGTTGCACACAGTATTATTAAATATATGGGACTTCAACTGTACTAAATACTTAAGGAGTATCTAACCACATATAGCTACTTTATAATATTGCGTTATGTTTTTACGGTGCATTTTTTGTGTGTACCTTACCGACTGAAACCTTCTCTCACTGGGCCATCCTATGGGCCAGCATGCCTGTGGGTTTAGCATGGCCACAATGTCATTGGGAACCATACAACATATTCATGGATTGCTTTAGCTAAGTGTATTAACCGATGCCCCCCATTTTTGTGTATTTCTGAAACAACTGACTTTTATTTTTCATTCAAGGTCAAGACACAGCAAATGCTCTGTGACTATACTATGCTTACCACTGCCACACAAAATGACCACCTGGAACTAATCACACCATACCTGTGGAAAATGTACATATTTAGTCTATGGTCTTTGTTCATTAAAAATAATTATGTTTAAAAAAAAAAGTGCGAGATTTTTGCATTACTTCGCATTACTTTCGTGACACATTCATCGTCACACAGTATGGACTCATTTGGCATTTGCTTCTTTCTTTAGTTTCTTGATTACCTGGTACTGTGGGGGCAAAAGCAAGAGTAAGGGAAAAGGTAGACCCAGCTGCGGGACCCTGTTTTAGGAGCTGGAGCTCAGCCTACTTTGCCTGGAGACCGGAGCACTATGCTGCGATCGTTTCCAAGACTCCGCTTACCCGCTTTTCGAATTATAAAAGAACAAATGCAAAGGTAAACATAATCACATTGAACGACAAAGGTCTCTCTGTTCCTCCACAAAAAAACATGAAAACGTATTTATCGTCATAAAGCCTCATAAAGATCGAATTTAATAGGAAAATGATATTAGGACAAAATAAGGCTACCAGGTAGCGATGGTCTCCCCTGAAAAAAGACAGAAATACAGAGATCAACACAACACGTTTGCCAAGAACATGAGGCGCAAAACCAGGGCAAAGATAGGAAATGAGGCGCGTTCTTTTTTGCCGACTGAAAACTTCTAGACGGGTGAATAGATTTTATTTTATAAGCAGAACTGATTTTAATAATAAAAATAAACAAACATGAACAAAAAAAAACTATTTTATGGGGCCCTTATTAAAACTAGAAGTAGGCCTGTAGTCATCATTAAGCACAGCAGGCAAAGTGAGAAAATAAGGGTGGTTTCAATAGTTTTGGCAAAAACATTTTACAGTTTCTATTGTAAAATACTGTGGCACCTTTAACTTTCTGACGCCGATAAGTAGGCCAAAGTCTTCAAAACTTAATAACATGCAATATCCAGTCTGGGAATTATAGCCTACTTTTTCAGACTTACTCGTCTAAAATAATAGTGGGACTAGGCTATTTTCCAAAAGCAGGTAACAGCATTTTACCAAGGACTTGTCAAGAAAGCAAAAGCCCTGTCATTTTTTAAATCGCGAACAACGTGGCTAGTGTGGATGATTTCTTAAAAGCCCATGTTAAGTGAAGTGTCTCCGATAAATAATTTTTACGGTTACCATACTTCTTAGTCGTTGTCCTTTTTAATTAGATCATTTGCACGAGGGCTATGTGGAGGCCATGCTGTCTCAACGTTTATTTTAATTCAGGAGAAAACCCCCTCTCTCTCTGAAAAAGCAAACTAAGCAAGTTGTGCAAACCAGTGATTTCTGTCAACTTTGCTCCCGTTTAACTCAGACAGTTTTACATCAGTAAATAAGTTCTTCTAAACTGTATTAATTAAATCTACAGCTCCTAGTTCAATTATGAAATAGGCCTCTGTATAGATACCTACTGCCTTCGAAAAACAACACGTTGAGAGGGCAATAGGGCACAGCCGGTTTATCCCCATTTACCTGGAAGAATTCCATTGGGTTTTCCCACGTGTTCCTTTTATTCACATAATTTCTGCGCAACATGAGATCATTTAACATAACCCATGTTTTTCCAGAGAATTCAATAGTGCCAAGGGCTGTAATGTGTTGTGTAATGTTAGCTCCTGAAGTATAAATAACTACGCGAAACCTAAATAGGTTGCATGAGAAAATATCATCACTGGCCAGGCTTGGCTAGTCGTTGTCAACTTGATGCAAACATGAGTGTTTTGTATAGATTCAATGCCCACATTATGTCGCGTAGTAAAACAGTGTGATGTCAGCGAAGCTGTGTCTGCACTTGCGATGAGAAGCGATCTGCATTGCGCTCATTAGCCCCAGCCGGGTTCTAATTGATGCGTTCAGGCTTAACTTTCCTTGTGCATTCCCCGTGTGAGTACAATTAGGACATATTACACACATGCCAGCAAAGGTTTAACAGTTATTTTTTAATCCGCTGAGACGCATTTCAGTGCATTCCTTTATTACAATGGCTTTGGTTTGCCCTATTCTTTAACACCAGACAATTCTGGGGATTCTTCAAATGAAATGTAATTATGAGAATATTAATAGACCAGGACGCAACAACCTGAAAAAATAAACATTGATTCGTTTTAAAGGTATTCAGAAAACTAACGCCTGAATGACAAAGTTTTAAAGTGCGGTCGACTGAAATCGTTCATCCTATCGTCAGTCCCGACTTTTCATATTTAAGTGATGAATGATGAAGAATTATGCAATAAAATCAATATTGCACAAGCCAGCGTGCAGAATTGAGGAATGTCATCCTCAGTCATTCAGTCCTGGTCAAATGTAGGCTATTCACCAGTGAACGAAATAGAACACGAATGACCACTAATAACGAGTAATGCAAAATTATCTTCTCACAATGGTCATACATTTTCTGGAATAACGGTCAAGGGGCTGTTTGGTTCAAATATAACTTGACTTAAAATGAACGAATATTGTGCAGCTCACTTACGGGGGAGAGTGGTCAACAATTGAATTAAATGTCCAATGTCCAATACAAATGGCAGTAGAAAATACTTCCTTGAATAAATAATAAACAGCCTACAGTTATTCTAAAAGGAGTATTCACACAATACATTGATCTGCTGTAATATGTGCAATGCCATTATATGTTGGGCATTTCACAACAGTCACTATCGGCTAATTTAGAACATTTTACACAAAAGTAGGCTAGATACGTTGACAACTAAATAAATAACAAACTTCATAAAATAAACCTGCTTCATTGAATTAATTCGATATTAACACATTGAGTCTTGCTGTGAAACACTAATAAGGCCTATATTTTATTTTCCTATATTTAGTGAAACCATAATGTGGACGGTGTGTTTTTTAACTCAATAACGGCGTTTATAAATTAATCTCGTCAGTCAATTGAGGTGTTCGAGATTTATCCTAAAATTAAACTGATCAAAATAACATTAAACATACAGTATAAGACATCCATGTAATTATTTATGGGGGCAATTACATAACCGGGTGTAGCAGAATTAATATTAGATTCTTAATATTAGATTAGGTGAGGTGTGCTTTCTCAATGATCGGTAGCCGGATTTTGGATTCTTTTAAGCTATTCAAAAGCACATTCTTAGAAGATTTTTTTTATCACAAATTTGTGATATGTGAAACGTTATAATCATTCTGATTAATCAAATTAATGAATGCCTTACGCATTCAACATTATTCAATTTTAATATTTTATATGTAAATAATATATTTATTGTGAAGATTTTACTTCAAATGTTTAACTTACAAGTTTACATTTAGATTTTTCATTGCAGCAAGTGTAAACATAACAATGCATAAATTTAGTTGCAATGGCAGATTCCTACTAACCTAAAATACCAAAGGTATCTTATTCCCCGTTATCTACAGGCACAATCCGGTGCTACTGGTTGCAATACACGTTGCCTTCCCTGAGGAATTGTGGAGTTATATTACCCTTTTGCGTTACCTTTCTCTGCAATTTAATTCTTATAAAACTGTTTTAGGTTTATGAGAGACCACATGAGAGTTTGAACAAATTCCACATACTACAAACAAGGAATGCAATAAACTATAGCCTGCATATTATTTTATTTTATGATAATATGGAACCAAATACAGAAAATTGTAATAAAAAAATAAAAAATAAAAATAAAAATATTAATAATAATCTTTCTTCTTATTATTATTATTATTATTATTATTATTATTATTATTATTAGTAGTAGTAGTAGTAGTAGTAGTACTAGTAGTAGTAGTAGTAGTAGTAGTAGTATTTGGAGGTTAATTGAATAAAAAATATTCATTGAATCTTTAAAATACAAGTTGTCTAGCCAGAGTGGCTGCAGATACTGTGCAATTAGCAGTAGAGTAGTAGGAGCAATTGTAGAAACAACAGGATACACCTAGAAACTAGTTGTTGATGATTGCCATCATCATATCTAAACATGACTTTATTGCACAGATGGAACTGTTTGCTCATGTGAGGAGGGGGAGACTGGTATTTTACTATGGTGTGTAGTACCATGTTTCATTTCAATACTGGTGATGAGGAAAATGAGTATTGATTTCACTTTTCTGTTTCACTTCCCTGATAGTTCTTGTATCAGTGTTGTCATGTAATGACTTGTATCGGTATTGTCATGTAATGTGTTTCCTGATGTGGGTTTCTGTGTGGGCTGCACTACAAGCTGAGATAAAGGTCAACATTCTTCATTAATCAGAAATAGGGAATGACACTGAGGTAGTTTTGGTTTCCCCCCTGCAGGATATGTCAGTCCTATGTGTCATAGGTCACACACTGCATAAAGTGAAGTAGGCTGATCAGTTGGAGAGGAGACGTTTTGATCCCCCCCCATGGGTGTGCCAACGTTTCCCTGATACCCAAATTCTCCAGTCAAGCAAGACACCTGACAGTTGCTCCTGAAGAGCTGGTCTGCGCCTTGCATGGCAGACTACCGCCTTTGGTGTGAGCGTGTGTGTGAATGGTGAATAAAATACATGAATTGATAAAAGCACTTTATACATGCAGTCCATTTATCATTTACTACACCAGGACCATCATCATCATGAATAAAAATGGCTGAAGACATGTTGCCCATGGTAGGCCCTATGAAAATCATCCATGAGGTAAATCTATGGAAAATAATTGTTATGATAAACCGGACCTATCTCTTGAATCATAGAGCATCTCATCTCTATTTCAAATAAATAAAATGAAAGGCCAATTTAATGTAAAATTATGCAGATCAACCTGAGAACAGGCTATGCATCTGAACAATGATAATAATAACATCATAACAGGAAGCTAACAGAGAAGTCGTGCTATATAGGCTGAGTGAACCCAGAAAATTCTGATCATGATAGCTGATCACAGCTGATTTAACATGGCTGGAGACTCAACTGAACAAATGTGCAAGTTATTTTACTAAGTTGTTGTAGGTTAATTAAAAATAACTTATGTTATATAATAAGTTATGTATTACATTTGTGGAGTATTTATTCATATCAGTCTGCACGGAAACATGGTTTAACTAGACTGACTCTCACAATAGATCAGCATATCTATTCCGTGTGTGTGTTTGGATGTGTGGGTGCAGTTTCTTTTTGCAATGCATTTGAGATTATTGACATTCCTATAGTTTTGAAACATGCTCCCTGAAAAAAAACGACCTAAAACGTGTGTTTTGACTGGTAAAAAAAAAAATCATAATAAAATGTAGGATAAATACTGTATTAAAAAGGATATAAATTCTAAATTTTCCAAATATCATATGCGAACAACAGCGAAAATGATGACTATTACTTTTATTACTCAACTGCTTCCTCCACTACTACTACTCCTACAAATAATAATACTAATAATAACAGTACACTATAATCCTTTTATTATTATAATAATTATAATTATTATTATTATTATTATTATTATTATTATAATTATTATAATTATTATAATTATAATTATTATTATTACTATTAGGCCTATTATCGATGTTGAAATGGGAAAATGATGGATAATACATATGTCTCTATATAGGAATAATATATGAAAATACACCTGTATTTAATATTTCTCTATAATACTAGGCCTATATTAGTATCTAGTATTAGTATCTACAATTTCACTATAATGGCTAACAGTGTTCAAATGGAGTCTTATCAACAGAGGTATACTATAAATGTTAGCTGATAAAATTAAAGCTTGGGGAACAAGGTGCTGCATTTCTTGGTTTATTAAAAACATTGGGAGATTGGCTGTTGCTCATATTAACGAAAAAAAGTTCTATAAGAACGAAAAAGCAAAAGGAAGCCATTATATCACCCTTAAACCCATTTGGCATCAGTGCCAAACAGGCTCGAGTATTGTGCCTATGCCCTACAAGCTTCCAGACTTTTCTTTGCGCCTTACTTTCGTAACGGCGGAAGAAATCAATGGCGTAAGTAAAAAGAAATAAAATGATAAAATATTATCTTTATGTTTCATTATTTTGTATTTCACCTGTGGCTTAATTTGCATATCGTTATATAATATGCTGCAATATACATAACGTTATATTGCATAAGTGTATAAACTTTTGTAAAATACAGCCAGTGCACCATGATATAAGTTAACTTTACAAATCATAATATCACTGAAATTGATCATTTGAATTCATAAAATGTACATTTAGGGGTAAAAAAATAATAAATAATAAATAAAAAATAGGACCATTTGTTTTACATACCCTAGTTTGAGTTTGTGTACTAAAGTCCTCGCAGTTTCGCGAAACTTTTTAAATGAATGATTAGTTGAACGAACGCACACACAGAGACACACACAAACACACACACACACACACACACACACACACACACACACACACATACACACAAATTTATAAGGTTTGAACTTCTGATGGTAGAACCTATTAGAAGCGGTTAAAATTATGGGGCTACTGCATACTGCAACACAAATGTTGTATTTTGAGAAGAAACAATAGTGAGAACTATTAGTTAAAATAATAACAGAATAAAGTTCATGATTTCAAACGCATGGTAATAATCCAATGTGAATGATCCCTTACATAATTTTGTAGGTTGTTCTCAAAAAACATATGTATTCATAGAAAAATGTTAATATATTATTCCCAAAAAATTACCAGGGATATCGACAAATATTTTCCAACTAAGTAGCCTAAACATTGTTTGAAGAAGATAACGGTTTTTATTTTCATTCTGAATAGCAACTGTACGTGTAAAACACTGTAAACTCGCTTGGAATATTAGCAGCTTTCATTAAGACAGCTTTAATTTAAGGTCTTGTTGTGGTTCTCTGTGCAATGGATATTACCCTTTACCAGTGTATATCTGAAGGGGGTGGTGGGGGGAGAAGGGGGGTGATTCATTCGTTTGAAAGTGTAAAAGGGGTTTGTAAAGATATATAATGACGAACAGAAAAGCAGTAGCTGAGACAGTAGTAGTATAAAACAGTTATCATAATACTAATGACTCCTTTTGTACTATATGCCGTAATTTGTATAGATAGTATCATATTTTACAAAGGACGCTGAAGTACAGCATTAATTGAAATAAATGTCAGTGTATTTTTAAAAAAGGGCAGAGCAAGTTATTAGTTAGTAATTTGTTAGCAATATATTGCTGCTGCATAGACTACAAGTGAAACAGTGTCCGTAGAACATAAATGCACATTTGCAAGTCATTTTCAAAAATTAGTACATGCTATATGCACACCTTTGGTGATCAAATAGTTAAGGGCACTTAGAAAGTGCACAACCGCTGGGACGGAATAGATTACGGTTTAGAGTTAACTCACCGCATATCGCCATCTTCTTTGGCGACCTGCTCCTACTACATGAATGTATTGCAGTTTCATTGCTGTAATGCAAATGTAGTGCATTTTTCCAATGGAAAAAACTGAAAAAGTCAAAAATATATACATGTTTCCACATTCAAGCATAGCATAGGCCTTACAACCATTAATTACCATTAAGTATGACCAGTGCTTCCACATTAATATATTTAACACAATTGACTTTTCTGAGCGACATAGCCTATGCACAATACAAAAGTTCATAGTTAATTCAACTCTAGCAATGTCAGAAAGTTCTAGCAATGTCAACAAGTTCACAAAGGATAAAATATACAGAGTAACATATGTCAGAGTAAAATGTACTCTTGTTGATTAAACACGAATCATTTTTTGTATGTATAATTTTTCTAAAAAGATCACTGTCCTATTGTTTCACATTAGAGTGACTAAATAAATGGGAGCGCTGATGAAGGTAAATGTTGAACTAAAAGGCCTGAATGGCATGTTTCATGTTGAAGACCATGCTGTCGACGGTGTAGAATATACGTCAATGCACTTCAGAGAAGGAACTTGAAGTCACTGTAAAACAAACAAACAAATAAATAAATAACATAAATTAGTAAACACCATCCCCAGTAAAACACCCCCACGATTGGAGTAACGGGGGGAAAAAGACACGTTTGGACTTTCAAAACTAGGTTTTGTATGGGTCTGTTCGCATAGTTACACACGCAGGGGGACATTTCATTCGATACAAATTTTATATTACAGTGGCAACAACAATATTTTTGACACTTCATGTAATTACTGACGAGACAAAAGTGTATTCAGTTCCTTTGTTGTGTTTATTATTGAAACAATTAAAAAACATCAGATGACAAAACCAAAACACACTAGTGGTAGCATTTCAAAGTGCACAACGGTTGGGTAGCATGGGCAACATGTGCAGAAAATTAATAGAGCATGTGTTTATTGCATATATAAAGGCAAGTTTCATGCCGTGCGCTTATTTCGTGCAAAAAAAAAAAAATTAAAGGCCTGCATGGAAAAAGACAAAAGGCTAGCATAGCAACTTTGTATAGGCTATTTAATGAGGTTTGCGAGATTATGATTCATTCTTTTTCAGAACAATACAAGGCGTTGTGCGTGAATATTTTAACAGCAATTAAAATAATTCAAATCAGTCCGATGTTCGAGGCAGACCTGCATTTCGGAGCATTCAAACAGTATAACTATTTGCTTGAGGCTGGGGGAAGGGGGTTACAAACGTATTACATGTAATATTTACTACTGGGGCTATTAACATTGAAAATAACTGTTTTAAAACAAGCTCCGCCGCGTGCGGCACACAACTGGCTTCACCTGGCTCTGGTGGCGCTGCTCGCACTGCGCTCTTGCTGTAGAGGAGTCGGCTGGGGAGCAAAGTTCTCTCTCTTTCTCACTGTACTATATATATATATATATATATATATATATATATATATATATATATATATATAGGAACATATGAATATCGTGAGGTGAGAGATATTGGGAGATATTGAGCGCACCTTTACATAGACTACCTGACACGATAATCATATTCGAGCAAATTTCAGTGAGTTATAGAATCTATATTATAGCATATATAATATAGTTACAGAAGTTATAGAGCATATGGTCTTATTTTCCTCGCAATAAAGTAAAATTGACTCTATTTCCACGCTTGCACCGGGCTGCTTCTCTCTCCCTCCCTCTCTCTCCCTATCCGTTTTGAAGCCGATACACTGTAGCCTGTGAGCGGTAATCCCCACCGTCCATGATTTACCCAGAGCCCGTCTAATTCTCCTAAAGCCCCAGCTGCCACCGTGGCCACTCGTTGAACACGACAGACTGCGAGCCTCTCGGTTTATTAATAATTCACCAGCTCTCCGCCACCCCGACCGCGGTCCAGGCAGATTCAACGGTCTTTCCGTATATTCACGATTTATTGTTATCTGCTTACTTATGTCGTCGGACTTCGTACATACAAACGTATGCTAGATCTGTGGAAGCTTTCATTTAGGTTTCGTATTGTTTTCTCTGCTGTCCCTCTTTCGCCCTTGGTGTTCGCATTGAAATCATCGTTATAAGACGAACTTGGTCTTTTTTTAATCAGGTCTAATCTCAGTTTGGAGGAGGAGGTGGAGAAGGACCAAAGGGGGTTCCACTTTTTGGTACAGGAGGAGAGGAGGGGGATAGTGGAGAGAGCGCTAGAGAGAGGGATGGAGAGGGAGACGTGATGCAGTCTTAAATCTTAGAAAGAGTCAACAGCTGATATGAAATCACATATACGTTGAAAACAACTTACTGTCAGTCTCAATTTCATTCAACCTGTTTTGTCACTTTTTTCTCGTTTCTGGCGAAGCACAGACATCGCGAAAGGTATCGGCAGAACTGCTCCGCAAGAGATTTTGTGGACAGACCGCGGCGTTTTGAGCCAGACTGCAATAGCAAGTCTCCTGGAGCTCCGAGGCTGACGAATGTTTCTGATGGAAGTCACTCGCGTTAAAAGTGAACTGAAACATCCAGAATGACGCCGAGGTGTTGACGGCCTGGATAATCCTTTTCGCTTTCCTTTCCCTTCAGCAGAAGACTTTCTTTTCAACAAAATGTTCGCTGGGCCACAGGCCGTCTTGTTTTAAGGTTCTTTTTTGCTTCCGGTATCACCGAAGAAACCAAGTCGCGCTCTCTCGCCCTTTCTCCCACTCACAGTTTTTGGAAGCTGAGCTTTTTTTAAAGGAAAATGGGTCTTTGAGACTGTTGGCAAATTTCCCTGCTCCACAATGGTACGTGCTGTGTAAATCAATATTTAGCTCTTCTTAAAATACATTTGAGTGGTTTTTAACAAGTATAATTTTTCTGTTTAGTCACGAAAACGTAATCGCGAAACCTTTTAGAGTTAAATCAAATATTAAAAAAGTGGAATTAAAGTATGACAGAATCTAAGTTAGTTTCGATGCGACTCGAATCTTAATATAGTTTTCAGGATTTTGGTGTGGATCTGATGGATATTGGTTGAACTTTTTTGCGCGCGCGTGTCTGTATGAATGTGTTCAGATGTCAAATGATTTATGTGGAAGTAATTTTTCACTGAAAGGTATTTCAACGTTGGTGAACTGGACCTAAACTTTGTCACCGTACTCATTTCAATAGTGCCCTCTGACTGCCCAACACCTCTCCGGAGCCCTCGTCACAGAACACTTTTCTCAAGAATTCAAGCGAATCTCGCCTTTAGCTGTAGGTCTAGCCCCCAGTTGCACTTGTCAAGTTTCTTGTTAATAAGCAGAGCACGGCACAGTGCGTTGCTCGCCACTTTTTGCTTTATATGTATATACATCCCAATGGATTTATATTTGCAGCATATAGGCACCTTTATAAAATCCCCCCCCTCCCCCCACTTATATAATATAGCCTAATATTTAGACCACACTTGGGATTATTAAACGTGGACCCTACAATAATTTATCTTCAGTGTAGTAGGCTAGTAATATAAATAATAATAATAATAATAATAATAATAATAATAATAATAATAATAATAATAGTAATTGTTCTTGTTATTATTATCCTATTATTATTCTTATTACTATTCTTCTACATCTTCGTATTATTACCATTATTATTAGTAGTAAACTAGTAGTGTTACTGTATTTCAAGCTGATTACAAAAGACTTGCTAAACCATGTTTTGCTTTTTTAAGTTTAATCAAAAAATGTTTAATTTCTGCAACATCGTCGTAGTGCTGTCATGTATGGTACCGAGTCGCAAAGGTAATAAATGAACGATCTTAGAGTAGGTTGAGCAGAGCACACGGCGACAATTGCAGTTGTCAAACTTGGCCGAGGTTAGAGAGAAGACTCCCCGCCCAGTAAGACCATACAGAACGTAGTCTACATGTGACGGCAGCGTGTTTTATTGTCATAAACGTCGCATATGCATTTTTAGACTGTTTGTTGGATACATTTCAATCGTATTGTATTGGAGTAAGCTATTAAATCTTCCTGCTTGAAATGCTTATTGTATGATTATTATGGCTGTAATAACGTCGACATTGCCACTTTATCAATTAGCATTCTCATTGCGTCGTTGATGACACTATTGTCCACAACTATAAAAAAGGAGGGGCAAATATGCAAATATGTACCGTAGCCTATACTGGCATTATTACTCCGTAAAACGCCAACGGACTTGTTGTAATAATAGCCTAATAACAAATTACCTGTAGAAGAAGATGAAGTTGATGACGAAGAATAAGGAACTCTAAACCTTTAAAGATCATAAAAAAGTCATTCCTGAATTATGCCGATAGCATTGTTTTTTTGTAGTTTGTTCAGTTGAAATCCACGTGTGTGTGTATGTGTGTGTGTGTGAGAGAGAGTGTGTCTTTGTGTGCATATGGTCACATCCTACTTCTTCTGCTGGGGTATCTTGGGATCTTAAGGGGGGGTTCACAAGTTGCTTCTTTATTGGTCTCCTTTTGGTCTAAACATTACATTGTTTTGCCATTATCAATGTAATGGTGTGGTATTAGGCCTACTGGACAACAACCAGAACAAAAGTATTTCTTCATTTTTATTTTTTCAAATATTTCTTTACAAGAAGCAGCTTCTGCACATACAGACATTTTTTTGCCTTATATAATATAATAAACAATAATGGTGCTTCTACAGTAGGTCTCTATGTCCAAGTAGCAGAGTTCAGTTGGCTCGTATTTCCATGCACTCTCAAAATATAAAATTGTATGTAAATAGTAGCACGGGCCCTCATGTCTTTTTCTGCTTTGTAACCGGTCCAGAAAAAGCACGGCATGTGTTTGGTCTGTGAGGAGAAATACTAACCATCGTTGTGTTTTCAATCCTGTGCAAATTGTAAATAATGACACCCACAGATGAGATGTTGATGCCGCATTCAAAGAGTGGGAGAGACTGGCCGCAAAAAGATCAAATGTTGGACGAGAGTTGTGCGCACCAGGCCTCTTTTGGATGGCAACGGGGATGACGCAATACTCTGTGTTATTTATCTTTTGGTCAGTCCTCCTTCCCTTCTCTGTGTGCTTCCTCTTCTTCTGTGGTCTGTGGATCTTCCCCACTAATTAGGGCTAGAACCTCTCTCATGAGAACAAATATACAATGCGTAAGTGCTGCACATTAACAAGCTCACCTTTGTTCCCTGCAAATAATGTGCTACATTTAAAGCTTACATTATTATGCAGTCATAGCTTATGTAGGCTACTTTTACAGACCTCAACACATAAACAGTAGCTGGTGCAAGTAAATTATTTGGCTACTGTCCTGGCATTCAAGAACAATATGACATACTACTATCTGAGATGTACATTTTCATTATTATTCATTGATATAAATTTGTTCAAGGGCTCGATTATCTTGACTTACTCAATGCTTCACAAAGCGTGACGTGTGTAGTAGAAATATCTATGAATGAATCCAACATTAGGCCTGATTTGAGTGCATGCGTGCACTGTGGGATAGTATTGCATATACTACATTTGCAATTTTGCAGCATGGACATGTTTAAGGTTTAGTTCTGTGATCTCTTTCTCTCTCTCTCTCCCTCTCTCTCTCTCTCTCTCTTCTTTTCTTTTTTCAAGACGAACTCACACGAACCCAGGACATACACGATAATACAAGTATCTGAACTGTTGTGATTTGAGGAGAGCCGGCAGGGTTGTAAATTGTTGTTGTCAAAAGCAAATGAAAAGGCTTGAGAGTTTTAGATGCTGAGCTGTACAAGCACAGGCAAGTGCAGGTGTGTGTGTGTGTGTATAGCACAGGCAAGCGCAGGTGTGTGTGTGTGGCACAGGCAAGTGCAGGTGTGTGAGTGAGAGAGTGAGACAGTGGGAGGTGAGGTGAAGGGGACAGTCGTGACAGGAGGGACTAGGAGCTCAGAGGAAAAGGCTTAAACGAGGGAATTTATTCAGTAGCCCGATGGTCCTGTCCATGTCGCCATTTCAGTCACCCTGAGAAAAAAGAGCCTGCAGCCTCCTTGCTTGGTGGCTTGACTCTCCCAATAGCTTCCCTGTTTAGGAGGAGAGGTGTATGACTCTCTCAATGGCCCCCCTGTTTAGGAGGAGAGGTGTGTGACTCTCCCAATGGCCCCCCTGTTTAGGAGGAGAGGTGTGTGACTCTCTCAATAGCTTCCATGTTTAGGAGGAGAGGTGTGTGACTCTCCCAATGGCTCCCCTGTTTAGGAGGGGAGGTGTATGGCTCTCCCAATGGCTCCCCTGTTTAGGAGAGGTGCATGAGTCTCCCAATGGCTTCCCTGTTTAGAAGGAGAGGTGTGTGACTCTCTCAATAGCTTCCATGTTTAGGAGGAGAGGTGTATGACTCTCCCAATGGCTCCCCTGTTTAGGAGGAGAGGTGTGTGACTCTCCCAATGGCTTCCCTGTTAGGAGTAGAGGCGCATGACTCTGTGCAGGACATCATACAGTATCACTGCAGGCAGAGGTAGCTTATTACTGGCTAGAAGTCGGCTGTGGTCACTAAGGCACACCTGCATTCCTGCCCGGAAATTGTTTTATTAATTTTTTATTATGCCCTTATTTACTTGTGCAAACTCACCAAACCATATCAAGCATCATAAACAATGGTTCGGATTCAGTGCACATTTGCCCTTAACTTTGGCTCGTAAGGAAATGCAAACGTTGGTTGTTGATTGAATTCAGGCCATTAGTACTTTGGTCCTGTCATCCAAATTCAATAAGAGAAAAAGAAAGACAGTGCCTGGGATTGACAGTGATAGCATTCATATCAGCCCAAGGTTATTCAGTGTTATTTAAACAAACAAACAAAACAAAAACATTTTGAAATGTTTCAACTAATATGCCTCCCCACTGTCTTAGATGCTGTTGCCTTTTCATGCATTTTGGTTTAGCAGTTATTTGGCAGTAAATTCCCACGAACAAATCATAATGAGGAATAAAAACAATGGTACTAATAATAATTACAGTGCTAAAATATATGCTGATTGTTGTGCGGCCAAAATGACTGCTTTGGGAAGTACAAGGAAATAGCAGATGTGTGTGTGTGCGTCTGCATGTGTGTGTGTGTGTGTGTGTGTGTGCATGTTTGCTTGTGTGTTTGTATGTATGTGCATTTGTGTGTGCCCATACATGCAAACGTGTGTGTGTGGATTTGTGTGTGTGTGCATGCGCATACATGCGTGTGTAAGTCAGGCTCATAGAGAAAGAAATGCACATAAAATATATATACGTATATGTATATCTATGTAATGTATGTGATATAACTCAGAGAAGTGGCTGTTTGAGAGGGTGGAGTGCATACTACTACATTATCAAAACAGTCACAGAGGCTGTCACAAGGCCATTTGATTTATTTCAGGGGTGCGAGGTTGTCTGTGATTAATTCTTGCTTAAAATGAAAACACATTTTGGCTATTGATACTTTTTTAGTTCAGAGAGATTAAGATTTGCTTCTTGCAAAGATTAAAATTTGTTTCTTGCAAATGTCCAGTAGGAAGTACTCTTTGGCATATATTAATACGTATGTTTCATGTCATTCGGATAAAGTAATTTATCTCAGTTAATTTGTTCTAGTTCATTTATTTTAAAATAGGTCACAATGCCCTGCCTTAAAATATTTCTATTCCTCCTAAAATGTTAATTAAGGGCGGCCTCGAGATTTCTGCTCTGGGCTGCCCATATGGACTGGGCATATGTTCTGTGTATATAGAAAATGATGCAATATATAATTAATTCTGTGCTTAATAATAATGTATATGTTACAGACAGGAGTGTGTGTGTGTGTGTGTGTGTGAGAGAGAGAGAGAGAGAGAGAGAGAGAGAGAGAGAGAATGTGTGTGTTGGGGGGTGTCAATAAAAAATAAACTTTAAAGTGTTTCCTTTGCACTCATAATAATTTAATGTGTTCCTGATTTAGAATAACAACGTTTTTTTGGCTGCCTTAATTTTTGAGGCCGAATCTTTATACGATTTAATTGCATCATGCCGTAGATTAACAGACCTCACACTGAAGTTTAGTCAAAGCAGCGGAAACCGAGTCACGGCCACAGAAAAGTGCCGGACCGATCCACCAATTTATTCAGCCATTTAGACTTACCCATACTGTAGTACTTCATCTGCCATTGGTATTTCTGCCTGTTAGCTGGCAAGGGCATTTCAGTTCAGGAAGCATACATAAAATAGATCCCGCTAAAGCAGGGCTAATGTATTGAGAGCCCTGAGATTCATTGAATGGCAGTGGATGCAGATGCTGAAGTAGGTGGCAGATACCTGTGCAACAGGGAGAGCGCGCCTCAAAATGGCCACCTCCTTTGGCTATTAGTTCTGTAGCCTGCCAGGTGGAAACATAATATTTAACTTGAAAAATGATGCATTTATGTTAAAAGGGCAACTGTGTAGTGTGTCAGAATATATAAAAACATACTCTACGGGCACCAAGAAGCCTCTTTTCAAAAGAGAAATGCAACAGAGTTTTGAAAAAGCCTCTCA
The DNA here is from genome assembly GCF_963514075.1 of Conger conger. NCBI lineage: Eukaryota > Metazoa > Chordata > Actinopteri > Anguilliformes > Congridae > Conger > Conger conger. Next base: position 70,241,382 of record NC_083761.1, on the reverse strand, counting down.
TTGCAAGGGATATGAATAGCCTGTATTTTCACCACAAGTTCGGGCAGCGTGGTTTGCCAATATCTGGATCTTATTATACTTCTGTGCCTCTGTGTGTGTGTGTGTTTGTGGTGTGTGCAGATGATTAATTGTAAGTACATGTGTGTGTGTGTGGGTGACGGTGTGCCTTTGTTGTGTGTGCACACGCATGTTTATGCGTGTGTGTGTGTGCTGGTCTGCGTGTGTGCATGTGTGACTGTGCATTCGTGTGTGTGTTAGTGCGTGCTTGTGCGTGTGTGCGTGTATGTGCAGTGTTGCGTGTGAAAGAGTCCAGACTACACTAGATAGGTTTAGAGTAAGTGTGAAATTGGGTTTGGGCTCGTATAATTGGTATGTTTCAACTGTGAAAGTTGTGAAATGAAATAGGATTTCACAGGATTCCGTTGGTCTGGGATTTAGGTTTCCTTTCAGCTAAGTAGTGTGGGTTAGCTTGATCCAATCGACAGTAGAACTGGAATGGTTGCTTATTCACTGCCCAAGGCCCTGCTGGTGTGTTCCTCAGCATACAAATGAACTACTTTGAATGGGGGCGACTCTTTAAAAAATACCTTTCAACCCTGATCAGAGAACGCAACCTGTGTGAATTTGTGCTGCCGCAAAAACACGATAGCAAATTGAAAAGTTGATAAAAATGAGAACAGCTGTGCATTTCGTGTATTATTTATCTTTTTAACAGTGAATTTTGTATGGCAACACACAGCTTCCATTTACATGAAAAGTTAAGTATAATTTGCAGCTCGACGGACGACTTTGATTATGAAATCAAAATATGATTAAGCCTCTTCACTATTTATGATGCCATTTCAGTCTGATTGATTATGAAATATGACATAAGTGGCCTGTGTGTGTGTCTGTGTCTGTGTGTATGAGAGAGAGAGAGAGCGATAGAGAGATTTGAATAAGTAAAGCCATTTTAAAGAATCAGCCCAACTTAATTCACCAAACATATAATCTGCTGTTCTATATATAGTTATTAGTTATATAGTGTTGTATATTTAATTTCCTCCAGCAGCCCAAAAGGCACAGACATGGCACACAAAATGCATATGAATAACTGTTATGTTACATTTCATAAATGTGCATTTTATGAACGACTGTGATGTTACATTTCATAAATGTGCATTTTATGAACGACTGTGATGTTACATTTCATAAATGTGCATTTTATGAATGAATCTTATGTTACGTTTCAGGCGACCGAAACGTTTCTGGTGAACGAAGACCCCTCCCGAGGCCCCGGCCTTCCAGAATGCTTTGTAGTGTCTGATTCATACAGGGTATGCATACTCTTTTATTATACCTTCTATTATTACTCTCACACGTGGTATTGAAGGTTTTATTATCATTATTAGTTTGTCTTTGGTAATAACAGCGCCATCCCAATGCGGTGCGTAGCTGACTTATCTCAGCTGCGAGTCATTACAGTCATTATTGCCACACGCACTTGAAAAAGCTCGCAGGTTTGCCACAGGACCCACTGTCACCGGCGGTGACATGACAAAGCGCCACCTGGATATTTCCAAACGCAGTCATTATTCAGGTGCGCAACCCCTGCGTGCCAGCTAGGGCCATTTTTCTTTCTCAGACGCTGGAGAGGAATCTACGGCGAATTATTTTGCATACTACAGTTACATTTCCCTTGAACTGAATAAATCCTCAACAGGACTTTCAAGGTCACAGACTTAAAAGAGAATGCGATAAGATAATCACTCATGTACTGTACAAGACAAGGCCCTTAGTCTTCCGAGGAATGTTTCTATGGTACTTTTTGTAGAGACAGTCTTGTGCAATGTTCTTCGAGAGGGGTTGTCATGTGATAATAATAGCATGTGATTGCATTTAATGTAATATTCCTCCAAAAATTGGAAATCCTGGAATTATATTTTGATAATAAATATACTTTTTTAATCTATTGATTATATTATGGTATAAATATATACATATATTACTAAATATATGTATATATTTGAATGTAGTCTGCCCAGTAACTGCCATTATGGTTTTTACACTTAAGGAAGATGAATCCTATAAGTGGTTTCCCTGTTACATGACACTCATGAATTCTAGTTGTGAACATTTTGTACCCAGTCACACAAAATAACTGTCAAAATTCGTTCCTCTGCACACAAGGTTATTACCCACATTATGCAAAATCTTTTATTAAAAACAGGACCCTCCACAAATAGTGAGTAGCAATGTGTGTTTGACTGTGTGAAAGGGGAACCATCGCCCATCCAAACTGCAGCCATGACCTGTGGTTCTCCAGCGTGTTTTTTAATGAAGGATTTACCCAAACAAACCGCAAAATGTGGGGCTCATTTCGGGGCAGCGGTTGATGCGATACCGTAGATAAGGGTTTGTGTGTGCGCCAAAATCAGGCTTCTTCAATTAAAAAAATACCTCCCAAGACCACTCTGTAACTGTGTGCATTTTGTGGTCACATGACTTACTTTTTGTAACTGAAGAGAGGAAAAAGACCCAAGAATAATACAAATTTGGCATTCTGGAGCACTTTGCCGGAGATGTGATTTGTGGGCCTTCACTGAAGGGCGTGGTGTGGAGAAGGGGTTCGCAGAATTCGTTCTGTGTATACTTTAACCTCTCTCTCTCTCCCTCTCTCTCTCTCTCTCCCCTGGCTGCATGCAGTAATTGGCCACAGAGCAGTTGGAGCCCTGTGTTTCTCCTATAGTGGCCTGCATTTCTCATACACTGAGACTCAGTCTTTGTAGGTCTGTAGAATTGTAATGCCAACTTTCAAACTTGGCTCCACGCTATTACAATGACTTCACCCCAACCCCCTTCCCCCCCCAGAGCACGCTCAAAAACTTTAGTCCCTACGAAGCTTAAACGCGCAGAGGATGAAGTTTGAGCACTGCTCTTTCTCCATACGCTGAGCTTTCCAAGTGCGCTTGGCCTCTGTGTTCGTCCAACTGTTATTTGACCAGTTTCTCTGTCTGCATCACTCTCTTCCCATCTATTTCTTGATGAACACAACAGGGAAGCACAGTGTTTCGCAGAATGTCACTTCAGTGTTAAGTTCATGAGCATCCCATAGTGTATTACGCAGGACTTATTGCAGTATGTTCCTGTCTTGGCGAATGATTTTCCTATCTTAGCCTGTCCAACTGGCACCAAAATACAATTTAAGTGGGAATATGTAAAATGGCTTGGTACTCACAGGGAGTACAGTTGGTGCTATTTAAAAAAGTCTTATACGGTGCTGTATGGAACGAATGCCTACTCAAGCATCATTAAACCTGATATAAACTCATGACAGATGGTATTCACTCTGAAAAGGTGTACATATAGTATGTGTGTCGATGTGGGACTTTGAATTGCATATGAGCAATTCAAAGATAGATAGTAGGCTATTTAAAACAACTGAAAAGCATATATATAATGGAAGGATTGTTGGAGCCAGACATGGTGGTTCGAGGATCTCAGAAACTACTGATCTCCTGGGATTTACAGGCACAACAGTCTCTTGGATTTGCAGAAAATTTGTGTGAAAAACAGAAAAAACTGTCCAGTGTCCAGTTCTGTATGCGAAAAAACGCCTTGTTAATGAGGGAGGTCAGAGGACAATGGCCAGATTGGTTCAAGCTTACAGGAAGGCTACAGTAATAAAGTTGTCACTATATATGTGGTAGAAGACGTAAGACTAGCTTCTGCTTTGATTTGTTGAGTTTATAGGGCTCGACTTGATAAAACACACCACTAGTGGTTTCAGATCACCAAGCACCCTTTGAGTTTTCAAAGGGACGTCACCTGGATAATGAATTGCTATTATTATTATTATTATTATTATTATTATTATTATTATTATTATTATTATTATTATTACCCTTTGTGCATTTCTCTGTTACAAAAACTTTGTTTACACACTTCCGTATTTCGGTAGTTTAGTAACTGAATCCATAATCAAATATTTTGCGATATAAAATCACATGCATATATATTTATTTCAGCCAACAACACGTTATGCGCCCGCGCGCGCGCACAGACACGCACACATGCACACACACACACACACACACACACACACAGTGGTCGCTCGTTCTGTCTTTTAAAACGTACGATTGAATGCACGGGTTGGGTTTTTGCGAGTACGAAATCTTTTGGCGGAATATCGCAGTTTTGTTTTATTTATGTGCAGGAATATTCTAATCGTGCAGTGCTAAACTTCTAAGGGCAAACTATGATAATGCAATAACACGGAAATAATTCAACAAGCATTCCGTGCCATTTTCACCAGTTGCAGCATGGTGACAACAAATTAGGCCAATGAGCTGATATGTAAATATGTGGTTGTTATGAATTGATTTTACTGGAAATATCTACATGTTTTAATATAAATGGTCTCGTCGCTATTGCTGTTGGGATCAGAGAGAGAGAGAGAGAGAGAGAGAGAGAGCGAGAGAGAGGGATAGAGAGAGAGAGGTGGGAGGGGGCGAGTGAGAGAGAGAGAGAAAGAGAGAGAGAGAGAGAGAGAGAGAGAGAGAGAGAGAGAGAGAGAGAGAGAGAGAGAGGGCCAGAGCGAGGGCGAAAGCGAGGAGCGCGAGCGAGAGAAAAAACTTTTTCCCAAAGTTTGTGTAAGCTTTCACTTTCAGCCTTCGAGGCGGGGTTACCAGTACAGCATGGACTGAGGGGACGGCGAGCGATTGCAATGCAGCACTACAGCGAACTTCCATCCAAGTTAAATAAGCTCTCTTATTTCTATTTCTAAAAATAACCATGTACTCCCCGTACTGCTTGACACAGGTAAAATATTGTTTATTTTTTAATAAAATGTCTTAGCTTTCGGATGTTTAGTAGCCTTCGTGATGCTATGTTTAAGTCGTTTTGTGAGCTCCTTTTCGCTGTCCGCTCTTTTCTGATAGTTTCCCCCCTCTCCCCCGCTCCCCTTTCTTTGGTGGCATCTTTCCAAACGGCTTTCTTGTGCGTTTCATTGCACATGGTTTGAGGAGAAAATGGCGCTTCTCCCAAATCTATTTTATATAAAAAGGAGGGGACAAGAAGAAGAGTGGGACTGGAGTAGATTGATAGAGGGAAAGTGGTGTAGGGATATGTTCTGAATGTAATTGAAATTAAGTGTTTGGTGTGTTTTGGAGTGTACGGTGTCGTGTAGATGGAGTAACGTTAAGGAGGGTTTTCGGTGTAAAGCTGGATCTGTGAATATAAGGCTGCGGTAGCTGAGGTGGGTGACTGTCAGTCTGTATTCCCGTCAGTCAACGCACCGGAGCTACACGGCTACTCTCGCGTCCTTTTAAAATGTGGTGCATTACAGCGTATTTTCCATATAAGAGGTGTTTATTAGCACAGTCTATGTATCCGACCCTGTAAGATGGGAAAACACGGACCGTATTAATTCAGTTTGAATTAGAAAAAAAAAATGAATATGGAGTAGAATATTAATACATTCAAATGTTACAGATGTGTGTATACTGCTATTGACGATAGGTTCACCCCATAGAATAATGACGGAATAAACTTATTCTGACTGCTAGATTTAAATAATATGATGAGACTCTTTTTATAGTTAACTCGCCTGATGGGTGTGACTGTATGCCATCCGCCAGTCCGTAGGACTATTAAAATGAATATTTATCAATTTCATTTCAGAAAAGAAAGCTTCATGGTCATTTGAAAAATGTTATCTCAGCGAGATGAATAAGTGACAGCGCAGGCGCTTTCTGGTTAGTTAATTATAGCATACCAGTAAATTCTAGGACTGCACATTATTTTCTTAAAACTTCAATTTTATGGTAATCCTTTTACAGGTATTTAAAGAAAGTCCTCAGTGACAGCCATTCGTCATTGGTCCGGTTATCTTAATTATCCTTCGATTCTAATTTATCACCCCATCATCTGTGACCTTCCTTAATTCGCTTAAAAGGCCTATGACTATCGGTGCATCCATAATCGCATCCAGTGTTAAATATAGCCCTATATGTTAGTGGGATTCAGTATGCTTTTCACCTATAGACCGACGTCATACAAACGTTCAGCAAACAATCAGGATGTAAAGCGTTTGAACCATCGTTGTAAAATAAAGTAGATGCTACAAGCCAGTGGTGGTGCAAAGATTAGGCAAAATAAATGTAAAACGTCTGATGATATGTTAACATGTTATCTTAAATATGCTCCTATAGATATTAGAAACCTGTCAAAGTGGTGTTTTTGTAATATAGTATCACCATATATTGCTTTCATCGTAAAATGAAATTTCCTTCGACCCCCATAACTTGTCTTGAATACCGGGACACACATGGCAGTTCTGGGCAAAGGCCGCATTAATCCCTCCTGCCTCTTTTTTTTTTTGGTAAGTAGCGCTCTGTCGTAAACAGCTTCATGGCAGCGACACGTCTTCTCTTTCAGCACATTTCAGCTATTTATTTTTGTATGTATTTGTGCGCATTTTTGACGTTATTATGTTTTCTATTTCCCCTTGTTATCAGTAGGCCCGACCATATTAATGTAAAACCGTGCTTAGGCTGCAGACATGGACACGAAACTTATATGCAGGATTACAACGTTTGAGTGTAGAAATGGCATACTTTAGATACTTAATTTATTGCGTCGATCGCTTGTATTGCTTTATTTTCGAAGTCTTGTGGTACCTTTAAAAACCTAGGTACATAATAGGCCTATTGCCGTTTTAGCTGTTTTGCATACTTTGTTTTTGCTTTAACTTTTTTTTATTGCAATCAATTTAATTTGTTTATTTTTTTTGGCAATATTTTCAGTTGAAAATGAATACTAAACTACCAATAGGAATAATCATTTTAGTAGGTTCACTACCATACCCTATAGCTCACAATACAACAGAAGAGTAGGCGAGTACATATATTCGAAATTACGTTTGGTAAAGCATGTCCGTTCACTTCAGAAAATACATGCAATATGGTTCCGGTTAAAACGTGCAGAGAAGACTGTCTTCTCAGCGCACCTCTTCTCAAAAGTAGAGCAGTCATGACGATTCGTGTTGACTAAACATTTTCAGTGTAGGCCTAATTGCCCAGTGGGGTTCAATTTGTGAGTTAAATTAAGATGATCCTCAATTTGATTATCAAACATTATTATGAATCAGCTTTGTGAATATTTTAGTCCCTTTGCCCCCATCTGCCTACACTTGCCACATGTATCTCTGGAGTTAAGTGAAATTTCATTGCGAAAATTTGCAAACAGAAGACAGTTTTTCTCACGGTCCACATATCAAAGTAATTCCTTCCCATGTTCTATATGATGAGCGCTGGGCGTTTTGCGGGTCTTTTTATGCCCTTCAGGTGTGTCGGGAGTTAAATTATTTATATGTGTAATACCGATAGCTTCAAGCTCTCTTTCCATAATCCGTAGTTACAAACTAAACAAGCTAGCATGTTTCAGAAGGAAACAGCACATGTTTTAGTCACTGAGTATCAAGTAAAACAACACTTGATAATTAAATTAATAAATCAAATCCCACAACAGCCTACTATTACGTCGATTGCAGCCAGAATTATGTTAGGCTGAAACGTAGCCTACATGATAGTCTTTTTTAACCTTACAAAAACTTTCTGTGCAATATAAAATATATAATTACTGCTCAAATATGTCTTCAAAACTATTCCACATAGATCTCAACATTGTAATGAGGCCTGTAAAAGCACGCTTTCCATGAATTAAAATGACTTCAGGCCTACGCTTCTGCGCCGCACGTAACACACAGCCTTGAATGTAATGTAGCCTAGTTTAACAATCAATTAAAATAAAACGGAAATACAAATAGGTCTACTTATTTTAACATCTTACTCTGTATGCCTTTTTATTTGAAAACCATTTCTGAAATAAATCATTCAGGTGGCTTCCGGCCTCGTGCCATGGTAAAAGACCAGAAAACAATTATGCTTTTTTGTTCCAATATGCAATATAGAATACCTGAAGTCTTTGTGTGATCACTTGGCAGAAAAATGTGAAGTTATGTCAAGAGAAAAGGCAGCAAAATGCTTTGTTAACCTTCAACATCTACGACTGAGTGCCTATGCGTTCGTATAGAAGTTCTCAGACGCCTCTCTAATCCGTCATATTGTCCGGAGATGGCACTTTTGTGAATTTAGTTGATTTAATTGTTGTCAATAATTTAAATCGTTGGGGCCTTTGAGTTTGTTACGAATGTAAACAATTGACAATGAATTATTAACACTGATAAAAGCTTTGCTGGAATGGGCAACATAGATGTGGATTGTGTGGAGGATGCGTAATGGAATCAAAATATGGAATGCCAAATTTGTATATTTGCAAAGTGGAATGGGACATTTAAAAGCAAAGATGGGGGCATGTCCCGTCTTTGGGGGTTAAAACACATCTATTTGCAGTCGATTTACATGGAATTTTAATGAAGGTTGCGAGTCAAGCAGTTAATTTAAACTAAAAAGAAATGCTTGTGTTTATTATTTTTTTAAAGTAAAACCACTCGGAAAAATATGGGCATGTTACTTATACAAATAAGACTATATGCAGAGAAGGATATTCAAGGCTGTAGTATCCTTTTAAAGAGATTTTTGAAATCCTGCTGGCAGCAGAACTGGTAAACATGCAAGGTCTTCGAAACTTTCCAAAGCGCTTCAAAAGAACAAAACACCATTATTTATAACACAGTAGTTGTTGTATTTTGCATTTACCCATACCCGCTGTCATGCAGCAATTCATTATCACAATCATATATTATACCTTATGTACTTTTTTGACTCATTTAAAGTTTTGTACAGGCGTTGTCATTATTTAAGGTTGGCTAAACTACTTGGAAATTTCAGTTTGGCCGGTGTGCACGTTGTTTATGTACATATTAGCCTATAACATGAACTGTGTTGATTTTACTTTTTATTAATAGCTATATTATAGGCTAAATCTTCCCTGTTACTATCCTGTGAGAATAGTACAAACACTCCCAGGTTTACGTCTGTATAAAAACTAAGAAATAAGAGACCCGTCGCTCAGTCACCCATAGTCTCTGCCAAATATATTCGGGCGATTACAACATTGTGATCGCGGAGCAACTTTTTAAAGCTGTAAAATACATTTCAGACGGGTCAAGTTTACGCTGTTTTCAGATTTAACGTCGCAGTAGACTACACAATGTTAAACTTGTAACTCATGGTTTAACCTATTTATAAAGACGGCCGCATATGCCCTATAGGATTAACGCGCACATTTAGAGTAACACTTTTAAAATAACCACGAAGCTAGAAAGCATATTTCATAAGCTTGCATGGGCTACATGGTTTTGTCTCTAGTTTGCGTCTCATCTTTCGCTTCTCGTTAACCATTTCCGTTCCAAATGTAAGTTCCCTTCAGACTCTTTCTAACTAATCTCGGACTTCCTCAGTTTATAACTCGGTGCACCGTGTATCTCAGCCGTAGCCTAATTGTTCAACCGAATCAATTCTATAGCACACTATAGTTTGATTTTACCAGCGTGGACTGAATTTCTTAATGAGCTATGCCTTCTTTAGAGACTCGAAACTCTAATCGGCAATGTCTTCAGAGTCTTAAAATACTGCTTTAATGCATGTCACCGAGAGAAGGTAAAAGAATTGAATGAAGACAGAGCAGGAACCTGCTGTCTGCGTGTTTAACCCTTTCGCACACAAGAGAATGCAGTGGAGTTAAAGACGCGCAAACACAATAATTTAGGGTAGCCTATATTTCCCCATTTCATTTTCATTTAATTCATTTCTCGTTTCGACGCGCTTTGTAAAGTGCTTGCCTATTGTCAGTTATTCAAAAACAGTTCTTCGGCTCCTTAAGGCTGATGATGTGTTTTTTCAGGGGTGGGCCTATTGACTCGTCATGACTCGTGAAGTGCCAGATTTTTATGCCGTTAACGGTTATGCAGAAAATGTTAGCTATTTTACATCTGTCAAAGGTTTATATTTAACTATAGTCTTCTCTAGGCTATAATATGCGTTTCATAATTGTAGCTTTAAGCCGAAGCTTTCATGCCAATTTTCAGCTACACCTAGTTTACAAAATGTAACAAAACAGCAAGACTTAATCTCATCCCTTCCCATTCTTACTGGCTAATTTCAGTCATTCTACAGATTTAAAATGAATGAGTAGCCTATTTGCACGTATAGCAAAGATGCACATTACCCCTCAACGTAAGTTATATTAAGTTTATTGAAAAATTAATAATAACAATCTTTCCTGCTATTTTGTCACTGGGATATTGTTCTTTCCTATTAATGGTTGTCCTGAACCCGGACAAATGCAATTAAGCACGTGTCATATTTCCGCAAGCTACAGAACATGTTGTGTAAATATCTGTGACCAGCGCTGGCTTCAGGACTTCTTGTTGTGGTCAGGCTGCAAAAACAAACGAGAACTGTAGAGGAATCTCAAGGGTTTGTATTGCTACTACATTTGCGTTACTGAGGCATTGTCAAATTAGCGCGTTAATTAAAAAGCGAACATAGCCTGGCTGCAGCCAAGGTGACCTGTTTTTTTCTGTGTGACCCAGGAGCCGCACAGCAAAAACAGCACGGACTTCCAGCAACAGCAGCAATGTGCGAACCAGGCGGCCATGTTGAATTAAATAAACCTTTTTGTTAATATTTTCGACTGACCGCCCCGTCCCACTGTCCATTGTGGAAAGTATGTCCCCACACCGCCCTTCTTTAGCGACATGCTCTGTGAGCTGTACCCCACTGAGAACAACAGTTATATGCCCTGTAAAGCAGCACCAGACCTTGATTTGTCTTTCCTTGCCCTGTCTCACTCCAGGCCTGGAAAACAGCTCGGAACAGCTGTCTGTGGGATTAAAATATGCCAGATTCGCAGTCTGGCAAAAACAGAATTTGGGGGTTTTTAGAATGAAAGGCAAACATTTTACAATCGTCCTGCCCCTGACCTAAGGGTCCACTCTCAAAATCTTTATTACAATCAGACATGCCCAACGGTATATATGATTAGTGAACGGCACTGTTGTGGGTCTCACTGACTCTTTTTCTGTGCTGGAAATCCTATTACACAGACGACAGACCCCCATTAGACTGCTGTGTGATAAAGTAGTCACCATGGACGACACCTGGGAAATATCTGTAGTGGAGAGCTCTGTCTGACATTGTGTACAAAACTCCTCCTACATCTTGGTGTTTAAATAATATTTCAGCCAAATATTAGGGATTGCAATCTGTTTTCATGCGTTATTCATGCTGTAGGAATGTCGGGTAAGGACAACCTTCGGTGGAGTGGACTGAAAGTTAAGACGTGCATTATTACTTTTAAAATGTTGACGTGGGTGGCTGGGTGGTGGTGAACACTAAGCCAGCAGATCACTCCGTTGGCCTGTGACAGTGGCAGCTCCTGTTACACAGATGATTCTGGTCTTGCCGATTGACTGTGTCCAGGTAGAACAGCTACCCTGTGTCCTCTGGACTTATTCATGCCAGGCTTCAGAGGAATCTGCTGCTGGATCATCCCAAAGAGTAGGAATCATTTTCATCTGTTTGCTGGGAGCTGCATCTTTGATGACGGGGCATATGGTGCTTGTAGTATTATATGTAGAGAGAGCTCCCTGCATCCCTATTGACCAGAAAGAGCTCCTCACCTATCCCACTCAGTCAGTAGTTACTTACTAGTGCCCCAGTACGAACTTGGTTAATGTGAAATATTCTGCAACTATACCTTTTTTTTTTTACACAACAGATCTCTCTAAAAGCAAGTTTCGTGTAATTCCAAGTGTCCAAGGAGAATGGATTATTGTGCTTGGCAATCACCGTCTTCAAAAAAAGAGCATATGGGCTGTACTACTGCTTGTGTGTGTTGTGTGTGCGTGTGCCTGTGTGTGTGCCTGTGTGTGTTTGTGTGCCTATGTATGTGTGTGTGTGTGCCTGTGTGTGTGCGGCTATGTGTGTGTCTGTGTGTGTGTGTGCGTATGTGTGTGTATGTGTGTGTGTACAGTATATATGTGTGTGTGTATATGTGTGTGTGTGTGTGTGTCTCTGTGTGTGTGTGTGTGCGTATATGTGTGTGTGTGTGTGTGTGTCTCTCTCCCTCATCCCCTGTCCCTCGATCTCCTCAGCGGGGACTGGGTTTGGCAGAGCTCTGGACAGTAGTGACGGCCCCATTGCGGGCTTGTGGCTGATGTGTTGTGCCGTTGCTGTGGCTACGGAACACACACATACACATGCACACGATCACACACGATGCATCATACTCAATAAATACACTCACACAGTAGGGGGGGGGGGGGGGGGGGGGGCACTAATCAATCCAGTGTGCTAGATGTGAAAAGCCTGAGAGAGCAGCTCCATAAACATACTATTTCACACTGCCGTGCATACCACCAAGAGAAACACGGTGCATACGGGCCTTTCCTGGCATCCCGAGGAGCTCTTATGTCCCTGCATAAGCACCCGTTCTGGTGTTATATCTAAAGAAGGATGAGGAGATGGAGAAGAGGAAAAGTTCAGGACAGTATATTCCTGATTTTATGAAATGGAGATTCCTTTCAGTCGTTCCTTTCAAAGACCTCAAATCTAGCTGCTTTTTACACTGGGCGTGGTCGTGGGCATGTACTTGTCAGTGGTGACTAATGTACAGGTGGACGTTTGTCTGTTTCAGATTTTGCAGTTGATGGCTGACAAATATTGCTCTCATTCCATCTTCTCTCATGAAATGTTTTTGTTTCAGGTCTAGAGTAAAATTGATTAGATGAGTAAGTAGCCAAAAATAGTCTGCTGTCTTTTTCCTTCATCTTATTTGAAATTACCGGAGTTAAACCCAGATTCTGAGTCTTCTGCACTCCAGTGCAGTAGGTGGTGGTATACAAAAGTTTCCTTTGTTAGAAACCTATCAATAACTCCACCAAAGAGGAAGACAGGGAGCTTTTGAATCGATTGTTGGTTAGAGGGAATCATGGGAAGTGTAGTCTAGTGAACATCATGCCACATCACAGGCATTGACATGTTACTTGGAAGCATCTGGAAGCAATGCATTCCTGTCCATATAAAACCTGTCAATTTGTGGGACTGAAACTGAGCTGTTGACTGCAATACCAGGGGTCAGTTACTAGCCCTGGCAAGTAGGCACTTCTCCCCTTACCGCATTGGCTTTCCCGGACTGCAGGCCCCGACGACCCAATACAGTTTGTCTCCCCAGGCCCACCAAGGCCAGCTGTGGAATGTTTTGCCATCTTCGGTGCTTCAGTCACTTGCCAAAATGTCGGAAGGCATAAAGGAGTCCTTCTTTCCGCAGGCCGGTGCAAATTCTGGGCTCCTGGAGATGTGTAGGAGAGTTAGGGCTGGGGTGTGCGGCAGGGGTGTGCGGAGGGGGTGCAGGGGTGTGTGGAGGGCGTCGGACTGGAAGGAGCTGCAGCAGCAGGAAGGCAGAGCAGCAGCAGCTGGGTCAGTTAGCCTCCTCCGTTATCGCCATGCGCGAATGCGCTCGTCCGAATGTGAAAGGGTTGCTGCGGAGTGGCGGGCCTTTGCTGTGGGAAGATGAGCTTTTTTCGTCCACTGCGGTTTTTTGTACATGGAGCGGAGAACGGGGCAGTGCAATTTAGCTTGAAATGACAGCTCTGCTCAAGAGCTTCAAAACGAAAAAAGAAACAAAAATAATTCAAGCTCATTCAAGTGTACATGTACACATGCTCAGGTTTGGGACATATATGGTTCATTACAGTGAGGATGTAGCCCATGACCTGCCAATTCAAATTAAAATAGAGAAACTCAAGCCTCGTTGAGGGCAGCCTGACAGTTCTTGGTCTTTCCCTAAAAAATGATGTCGCACTGTGTTGCCACTACAAGGCCCATGAACACGTTGTGACATGGGCACTTATCTACCTACAAAAGATCAGTGTTTTGTACTCATGGAATTACCACTGTCAAAAAACCGTAGTTTCTGTGCCATTAATTGACAGCATATTGACCTCCACATCCGACGCTGATTAGACTTTAACCCACGTCAAAATATTTGGTGGGTCCTCAGTTCCTCTGGAATTCAAGAGAATGCAGGCCACTGGCCTGGATAATAAAAGTCAGGCTTCACAGCTGGTACAAACAACTGCGTTTCAGAGATAACCATTGGAGTACTTACTGCTAGACTGAGCTCTGCACTGTACATGATGGCATGTAGGGATCTTATAGAATAGAAAGCATTCAGGGTCAGGTCAGCTGCTTGTCCATGGCCCTTCCTCAATGAAAGTGAACTTGGTGGGTGCTCTGTATTGAGTGAACCAAAGCCAGTGTGGAGCAGTAGGCCAGTTTAGGGGAAGTAGTCTGCTTCACTTATCCACTGCAGAAGGTCACTAACATTTGCCCTAGTGCTGCAGTATGTGCACAGGACAGGGGGGAGGGGGCATTGAACAGTGACACACTGCTCTGTAAAATGACAATTTTCATAGGAATAAGTGACACACTGCTCTCTAAAATGATGATTTTCATAGGAATAGGTGACACATTGCTCTCTAAAATGATGATTTTCATAGGAATAGGCTGAAAGATCTAAGTAGATCCATAAGCAAACAAGAATCCTGTTTAGATGCAACCAGAAGTACTCCCCACATACACACACACTCACATACACACACACACACACGCGCACACACACACACACACACAAGCACACACGCAAGCACATGTGCAATCACACACACGGGCACACACACACACACACACACGCAGGCACACACACACACACGCGCACACACACACACGCACACACACACACGCAGGCACACACACAGAAATACACACACACACACACACGCAGGCACACACACAGAAATACACACACACTCACATACACACACACACACACACACACACGCACACACACACACACACACACACGCAGGCACACACACAGAAATACACACACACTCACATACACACACACACAACCACACACACACATGCACACACGCGCACACACAGACACACACCCACACACAGACACACACAAGCACACGTGCAAGCGCACACATTATGCACGCATGCACGTAATCCCTTCCAGCGCACACCTGCACACACTTCCATTGGCGCGGTGCAGGTGCGCGTTCTCCATTGGTGGGTGCAGGAATCACACTCTGCAGCACCTGACCCGACTCCAGCAGGGTGTGTGTGGCAGCTGCGGTGGTGCCAGCTCCTTGTCGGCCTCTTAACCCCCATGCCACTGGGCCCCTGGGGGTCCCCCCCCCGCCCCCCCGCCCCCCACACACACGCGGCTGTCAAAGCCCACTGCATTAGCACATTCCTCTGCACCTGGAGAGACAATTACACAAATTAGCACATAACTGCGAAAGAGTTCATTTTCTTTGTGGGCCGTTTGGCTGGGGAATGACTGGGCCGGCTCATTGTTCGGCTGAATCACACTGCCGCAGCGGGCCGGCGTTTCTCCTGCTTATTTTCCCAGATTTTTATACTGCAAGCATCTGTCCGCAAGCAACGGACACACTCATATCAAGTTTTAAAGAGGTTTGGGTTTCAGAAGGCGAGACTTTAGTGCGCAAGCACAGTAAAATGTCCAGTATTAATTAAACTCTAATAACACCGGCCATCATAGACTCAAATTAACTCAATAACAGTTCATCTCTATAAGATTTAACACTAAAGACACTATACTGTGAACCTTTTCTATATCAGACCCCAAACTAAAGGCAGTATCATTATCCATAAAATCATGCAAATCATTATTAATAAACAAATACTTATTCTTTTTGCAAAGGCTTAACTGAAACCGCATTAGTTTCACTTCTGCAGCAGAAGAGTTAAAAGAGTCGAACGGGGTGTTCCTCTCTTGGAAAAGGGATTTACGTAAGACGGGGGACTGAGAAAGGGAGAGGAAGTAACAGTAAGAGTATCAATAACTGGGCCTGACGCTGGGGTGTGTTTGTCAGCGCTGTTTGGCTGCTCCATCCAGAGAGGATCGCTACAACCCCCAGGAACAAAGCGCGCGGCTCTTCGGAGGAGGACGTTGGCCCGCGGCCAGCGGTATATGTGCGGTTGCGTAATATACCATATCGTTACCTTAGGTGAACTCTGAGGAAGGCCCACAGCTGTGAATACACAGAGAGGCCTGCTCTGGGAGAGAGAGAGAGAGAGAGAGAGAGAGAGAGAAGGGGGGGGAGAGAGAGAGCATGTGTATATCTAAACTAACTTATGAGTGTCTTAGCGCTGTGGCTGCAGGCTACGGCTGCAGAGAGAGTTACAGTGGAGAGCTGAACAGGGCAGCCCTGTTTCTGACTGTGCTGCAGAGAGAGTTACAGTGGAGAGCAGAGCAGGGCAGCTCTGTTTGACTGTGCTGCAGAGAGAGTTACAGTGGAGAGCAGAACAGGGCAGCTCTGTTTGACTGTGCTGCAGAGAGAGTTACAGTGGAGAGCAGAACAGGGCAGCTCTGTTTGACTGTGCTGCAGAGAGAGTTACAGTGGAGAGCAGAACAGGGCAGCTCTGTTTGACTGTGCTGCAGAGAGAGTTACAGTGGAGAGCCGAACAGGGCAGCTCTGTTTGACTGTGCTGCAGAGAGAGTTACAGTGGAGAGCAGAACAGGGCAGCCCTGTCTCTGGCCGTGCTGATGAACACAGAGCTGTTCTCTGCCTCTCCACAGTGCTCGGCTGGGCTGAAGGTCAGTTACACTTTAACTCTCCTTTCAGTG
Source organism: Conger conger (assembly GCF_963514075.1). NCBI lineage: Eukaryota > Metazoa > Chordata > Actinopteri > Anguilliformes > Congridae > Conger > Conger conger. Next base: position 70,224,711 of record NC_083761.1, on the reverse strand, counting down.
GCTTCCTCTCCAGCACTGCCTCACTGTTACTCTCATAAAAGGCAGAAGAAAACAGTCACGCTTTTGTGCTCCAGTGTGTTGTATCTCCAGCGTTGGCTCAGTCTGGATTTACGTCCAGGAAACATGCAGCCGCGGGCACTTATGGTACAGGTGCAAAGCTATACGCATTATCCCTGAAATGACGTACATTAGCCCGTAGCACCTCACTCTGATCAACATTAGGGGAAAAAAGGAGAATGACATTTCACAGTCTTAGAATATATAAGTTTGCCAGTGTTGTGTATGTCTTCTGGACTGTTTGTGTTTGTGTGTATGACAGTAATGGCACCAGGGGAATGTACTAAAGCAGCAGGATGTAACAGAGGTACGTATTCTGCATCTACACAGCTCTACCAGAGATAGTGTGCTTGCTGTGGTAAAGACCAGGGGGATGATGTCACTTTCCGTAGTGGATTCTCACATACCCTTTCATGTTGTTTATCTCCACTCTCTCTCTCTGAACTCCTACGACCTCAGTAAACATTCAGACATTGAATGCACGCACATGTATGCACAAGCAGAAGTTCATATATTACCCCACTGCCGCCCGAAGAGGCCGCACATGTAAACACACATGCACACGCGTGTACGTAGCACACTGTCTGCCTGAGTGCGGTTAGCGCCATATGGGAAGCATCAGAGAGCCGTGAATCTGCCCGTCCTCAGCGAAGCACTACTGCATTTTTCTGCTTTTATGTCATTATTAAAACCACGCGGAGGTCACCGCTTTCCGCTGCGTGCCTCAGTCAAGCCTCCCCCAAACCCTACCCCCACCCCGCCAGGAGGGAGATACGCTCCACGCTCCACACGCCGGCCTGACCCACGAAGGGCAGGCAGGTGTCAGGAGGCAGGTGCAGTGACCTCGGTTTACCTTTCCCATTTCACCGAAACAAAGATGTGCTTCCCATTATTCTAGACTCTGGACTCAGTGTAACGAGTTAGAGATTTAAACCCCGGCCTCTCACTCGTCCAAAGAGGTTTGATGCCTTTTGTGTTCAGACATGCTCTTCTGCTTACCACTGTTGTAATGTGTGGTTACTGTCACCTTCCTGTCAGCTTCGACCAGTCTGGCCCTCCTCCACTGACCTCTCTCATTAGCAAGGCGTTTTTGTCCCTGCAAAACCACTGCTCACTGGATGTTTTTTGTTTTTTGCACCATTCTCTGCAAACTCTAAAGGCTGATGTGCATGAAAATCCCAGGAGATCAGGAGTTTCCGAGATATTCAAACCACCCTGTCTGGCACCAACAATCATTCCATGGTCAAAGTCACATTTCGTCCCCATTCTGACATTTGGTCTGAAAAACAGCTGAACCCCTCGACCATGTCTGCATGCTTTTATGCATTTGGTTGCTGCCACATGATTGGCTGATTAAATATTTGCATTAAGAAGCTGGTGGAAAGATCTACCTAATACATTGCCCAGTGAGTGTATATCAGATCAATAGAAGAAGAAGTAATGACATCAGAACTGACCATTAGCTCATTAGTGAAGGTTGTGGTGGACTTATCTGACGTCAGAGAGTCATTCTGGTCAGGCTCATAGTACAGTACGGTCATGATCTTGGTGAGTGAGGTGCACTCTTACAGGCGGTGCACACAGCAGTAAAATTCATCCCACATCAAACTCCCAGGCACCAAACAGGGTTCGCTTCTAGTGGTTTTGCAGGCGGTGCCCGGTGCAGAAGTGCTGGCAGTTATCCGGCGTGGTGGTAACAGCAGTTTTCCTCAGGCTCCTGTGAAGCTCAGCTGCGTTCAGCGCAAATATCTCCCACTTTATCGGGAAACCGCACTGGAAAGCTAATAATGGGACTGTTAAATCGCTCTGCACTTTGGAGTAATTGAGCGCGTTTAAGAGTCGTCTGTTTCACCAGGCTTCATTTCTTTCAAAGAGCGTTCTCATGAGGCGGTTTCGGGGCCTTGTGGGAAAGCGTCTTCGGGGGCCCCCGCGTTCTGGGGCCTTAGCTCTGGCTGCTGCATTAATCTAATAGGATTTCACCCATTTATAGTGTCTCTCACAGTGCAGTATCTTACAGCATCTCTCCCAGTACAACCAGGACTGCACTAATGGCGACCATTGTCCTCATTGTTCAAGATGGAAGATTGTCGTAATCTATGTTCCAAGACAAATTGAAGTCAATGTGGATCAGCTGGAATGAATAAGGATGTTGACTGTCTCCCCATAATTCCATTATAATTGTTTTTGATTGTTCTTTCTCTACTCGTTCGGTCATTATTCCAGTGAAATTCTTGCACATGTGCAACTTCTCACTGAATGAAATACATGCCCCCTGCTGGAAGCATTTAAAGCACTAGTGTGTGTGTGTGTGTGTGTGTGTGTGCGCGTGTGTGTGTGTGCATGTGCATATGTGTGTCTGTATGTGTCTGTGTGTGTGCATGTGTGGCATGTGTATGTGTGTGTGGATGTGTGTGCGTGTGTGTGTGTGTATCTGTGTGTGTATTTCTGTATGTGTCTGTGTGTGTGCATGGGTGGGGCATGTGTATGTGTGTGTAGATGTGTGTGCATGTGTGTGTGTGTGTGTGTGTGTGTGTGTGTGCATAAGGGGAGATTGTTTTAACCGTTAATCACACTGTGTTTGTGCAGGGGTGGAGGGAACAGACTGTCTCAGGGAGGTGTATGTCAGTTTGGGGAGGCGAGGAGTGATGGTGTGATGGAGTTTGTGGGTTTGCATTTATTGACTTAAAGACCCTGGCAGCTCTGGCGTGTGACGCAGAGGAGCATAAAGCTGGGCTCCAGCCCTGGGGAATGTATGTCTCAGGACAACATCGGTCTAATTACGCTGATATAAGCCTTCTCTGGCCACTTTCATTTGTTCATTTTTGGGGAATTAGGTTTTTATGGTGGAGCAATAAGCCAGCAGCACTCAGAAAGTGTAATGTAAGTTAAAGACAAAGACAGAAAAGTCATATGTACGTAGAAGAAAATGGCACCAGCGTTTATTAAAAAAATTATATCGAATGATATCCTATTTTAAGTTCATGGGATACAAATTTAAATTTAAAAGCTGTACGCTGTTCAGTAAAGATGCTGGCACATGTATGCGCAGAGAAAGAAAACAACAGAACAAAAGAATCGGACGAGAGCTGATGAGTGTTATGTGCGAATAAGGGAGTGCTAGTGTGTGTGTGTTTGTGTGTGTACACGTGTGAGTGTATGCGTGTGTGTGTGTGTGTGTGTGTGTGTGAGTGTGTGTGTGTGTGTGTGTGAGTGTGTCTGCGTGCATGGTTTGTGGGGTTTGGGCCAACTTCTGTTGTCTACGGAGGGGGCGGGGTCATCAGTGTGTTTGACAATCAAATTCTGTTTACTTTTTGGTTTGCTTAAGTGTATCACATAGGCTCGCTGGCTCTCACACACATTCACCTACATGTTCTGGAAATGTCTACGTACGGAACAGTTTGGTGCACCGTTTCTTTCCTCTTTTTCCCCCGATTCCGATTAAAACAGGCGATACGCACGTATCCGGTTTCTTCGGGGATATGGAGGAATGTTAATGCATCATAACCATATTATAGCACTCATTCATGTGCATAACGAGCTCTTATCGGGAGGATCTGCTCCGTGTGAATGCCTAACATCCTCACACAAAGCACAGCGAAAGGAGCCGCGTTTGTCGACCTCTGAAAGGCCATCTAACGTTTTTCCCCGGGAGGGAAACTCGTCACTGGTGGGGTTTCAGCTGGTACAATTACTCCTCTGTTAAAACAATAATACATTTGTCTTCAATAACCTAATTCCTGGACTCTGGAAAAGAAACAACACAAACACAAAATCCTATAATGGCTCAAATATTTTAGTTCAAGTGACGGCTTTGTTTATGTAAATCTGGTGCTCA